>NC_133649.1:268720133-268984248 GCF_009905375.1 Apium graveolens | reverse complement strand
AGACTTATGTATATTATGAATTGTAATAATGGCAAAGAATATGTAAATTATTCAGAAACCCTTTTAAGGTGAAATGGTTTATAATTGTGGAGTAAAATGACTTGTGTTATTTTTGGTATTCATCTCTGAGACTATAACTTGTGGTGTGTGTGTGTATATTGTGGGGTCACAGTACGCAGCAGTTGGTTGATTGTTAAGGTTAATTATTATTAAGGGAAATGGAACTCGTGACAACCCGGATCCCTGACCCCGGATCTGGGGGTGTTACACTGCTAGTAGACCTGATATCATGTATGATACATGTCTCTGTGCAAGGTTCCAAGCTGATCCAAGAGAACCTCATCTGTTAGATGTGAAAAGAATTTTTAAGTATCTCAAAGGCACCATGAATATGGGATTATGGTATCCTAGAGATTCATATTTTAAGCTAATTGGATATTTAGATACTGATTTTGTAGGATACAAAATAGACAGGAAAAGCACTTTTGGAAGCTGCCAATTTTTTGGTGGCAGATTATTTTCTTGGTATAGCAAGAAATAAAAGTCAATTTCCACATCAACTGCAGAAGCATAATATATTGCTGTAGGAAGCTGTTGTGCTCAGATTCTATGGATGAAGAATAAGTTACTGGATTATGGGTTAGATTGTTCTGTTATTCCTATATATCGTGATAGTCAAAGTGCTATTGCAATGACAGTTAACCCAGTGTAGCATTCAGTGACTAAACACATCAGCATCAGGTACCATTTCATAAGGGAACATGTAAAAGCAGGTACAGTGGAATTGGTCTTTGTTTTCAACAGATCAGCAAGTAGCAGATATATTCACCAATCCTCTCTGTGAAGCTACCTTCACAAGATTGGTGAATGAATTGGGAATGACATCAGGATATTTCTCAAACTTTGATAATTAAGACATAATTGCTGATATTTGAAGCATGGTATCTTATTATGTGTAAGTACTTGTTAGATACTAATTATTGTGTTAAAATCTGATGCCATGATAACATGCAATTAACTTCTATGGATCTTAGCTGAAAGCTGCATGTTAGAACTACTGATTATGCGTATATGCTCTGTTATTAGTTAAACTTGCTTTGACTAATAGATCCTAACAGTAGTTGTTAAATTCTGATATTGGTCAAATTAGAGTTGACTGATAAATCCTGATAGTAATAATTAAAATAATGATAACGGTCAAACCATATTTAATTGATTATTTTGAATTTATTCGAAATAAATGGTTACTCGGTATTTTTTAATTATCAGTGAGTTAGTGGAATATTTCTAATTGCTTAAATGGGTTAACTATTGCTGTAAGTATCTATCAACACTTGAGTACTTACTTTGGGAATAGGAATCTAAAGAGAGAGATTACTTTTTGTAAACTAGATACGCGTAATCGTGTATATGTATTATATTTAATAATTACATGGTTAATCAAATAGTCTTTTCAGTTTCTATCTCTTCTGTTATAAATACAAACCCTCCACTTCCAAAACTTCTCACTGCCTTTTTCATACACAACTCCTCATCTTCCCAAATATTTTGTTCAAAACTTCACAAAAACTCATCAAAAATGGCTCAACCCCAATTCTACAAACGTAATAATGGATGCTACATGTCAATCTTCAATCCAAGTGATGATAAGATGTACTTCAATCCATATGGACTTCCGGTTTGGATTGGAGGTGAAATCTATCACCCAACTGAAGTTCCAAACTCAGTATATGATCGTCTCTCTTGGAATGATCAGTTGGAACTTCATTTCTTCACCGGAGGAGTTCTTCATAAAGAAGAACTCTGTGCTGAATTGGCGGAACATTTCCACCAAGCGGCTCTTAAGCAGCAAGAGAATATCATTTCTCTTGCAGGGACAATGAGCATGATTTATCATCATAGGGCGATGAGGGTAGAGCAGACTGCAAAGAAGCAGAAGAAGACCGAGTAGTTTAGATTAAGTTAGGATTTTATGTTTAAAATTCTAAAAATCTTGTACTCCTCTTCTTGATAATTAATGAAAATATCTTTTGCCTTCTTTGACTCTTTAAGTGAATGAATGTTTACTTTCTTGTTTGTGCTTGAATGCTTATGACTGTTAATATTCAAATTAGTATTGCATGCTTAATTTCAGATATTTGTCAATAGTGCATGTGAAAAACTAATCTCTGTTTGAGTTCATATGTTCACTACAGTACATATTGCGCACATTACAGGAAGTAATTGATGTAACATAAGCAATTTATGATAGATTGAATTTTGAACTCATGAGAATTATAATATTTGAGTGTTATGTTCTATTAAAATTCTTTTAAACTTTCTTTTTCTCACCAAGAAAGTTGTCCACACTCAATCTCAATATCATATATCTTATATTTTAAATTTCTTCTTACAACTGAAATACTTGAATCCATTTATCAAATGTTGCCAAAAATCAAGTGACATAGTTCTTGAAATTATGCTCACCACTCAGAAAATAACATTAAGTTGGTTAGAGACTACATGATGAGGTAGATCTTAATGATACTAACAGAGACACAGGGGTTTCATCAGTTTTTACTGAAGACCTTGAGAAAGCTTTCAATAAACACATTCAAGTGTTAGTTCTTTGCAAGAAGAACAAGGTTTGAGATCATGGTACATGACAGTAACCTGATCAAATCCTCATTTGTGAACAACAACTGTCATAACCACAGTGTTAATTGTGAGTTTAATTGTGACTTCAGATTCACAAGGTATAAATACTGTTATTACTTTATCAGCATTTATTTTAAATACTGATTTGGTATTTTCAGCATTTATTTTTCATGTTATAAATCCCGTTGGTATGATTATTTCTAGACCTTATTTAAGGACTACTTTTAGTTGTATGACCACAGATCACCCTTCTTTAGCCACCTCTTAATTCTGTAGGACAATCTTTCTGAGCATTTATGTGAGTTGTGTGAAAAGATTTAGAGAAAAACAGAATTAAAGAGAGGCAGGTTCCTTCCTGGAAAAAGAAGAGGTAGATGAGAGATAGGATTTAGTAATCCTTATGAGGAAGCTCTGACTATTAAAAGTCATGAGATGTCTGGTGTGAGGAGTAGTGAGACTATTTTAAAAGAATAAAGAGATTAAGCTTACTTGTTATATGTTTGCAAGTGCACAGAGTACTATAGAAATAGATGTTGAACAACAGTCTGTTGAACTTCAAATAAACTCTGATGTACCAAGTGTTGTTAATCTCCCTGCAAGTCTAAGTACTGATACTTTCTTGCAGCCCATACAATCGAATATTCCACCACATGAAACAATCCATATTTTTGCTGAAAAATAGTCCATTCACTCTACCATTCCACTACCTGAAGTAATCCATGTTGTTGCTAAAGATGAAGTAGCACAACAGTCCATTCATAAAGTTTCATCCATATTAGGGTCACCATAGCACTCTACAATTTATTTATCTATAATTCTTGAAGAAGTGGAGTTAACTACTGCTGGTATGGAAGCTTTTGAAGCTACTGGATCATATACTGCACCAATTTCCGATTCTATCTTACATGCTGAAGCTGGTGATGAAGTTCAGCAGATAGTGCAAAATCCAGTTGCAAATGACGAATCTAATGATGGTAAAGAAGCTAATATTTCTATTGTTCTTATAGATCCTGAAGATGATCTTTTCTTCCCTGAAGATATGCCTACACATGTAAGCCAACAGAAGCTGAAGGAGTTAGATGACAGAAAGAAATAAGTGTATTTGGATGATATCTGGAATAAGAGATGGAAAGATTTTAATTATCCAATTTCCAGAAGCAATATTGTTGATCATCTGGAAACAACTGAACGGAAAATTCAAAATCCTAATATGCTGACTCATCTAAAAGCATCTACTCTGATTGTCAAATCCTTACATACAGCTCAAGAAGCCACTACTTCTCAAATCAATCAGATCAAAGAATCATTGATTATTTCAAATCTGACTACTCATCAGGAAATTCATAAACAAATTGCACCAATAGTTGCTAGACAAACTGAAATTGAAGCCAATCAAGCTAGATTGGAAGCTAAACAAGTTCAAATGTCTGATCAACTTACCGAGGTACAGAATTCAATGGAGCTGATTCTTTCTCTACTTCTTGGTGATGATGCCAAAAAGGGGGAGAAATTTGTTAAATCTAAATGCAGACAGCTGACATTGACAAATTCTGATGATGAAAATCCTGATGGAGGTAATAAGGGGGATAGAAAGATTATGAAAGGAGAAGAGGTGAAGAGCTAGTTGGAGTTAGTGGTTCATCAAAAGCAATCACTAGATATCAATCTAGATAAGGTGGAGAGAGTAAGAGAAATGAAAGAAGAGTTAGAGAATTGACTGTGACAACGAAAATGCAACAATCTTTACAAGTCACAACTGCTGATAAAGACCAAGGTATTCTGGAGATGGAAGCTGCTGCTGAACCAAATCAATATCTTCAAAATCTGAAAGTAAAAGGAAGAAAGACAACTCTATTTTACAAGGATCCAAAGATTCAAGCATTTCAATCTAAGGTGAGTAAAAGAATCTTTGATAGAAAAAATTGTGGAGTTGATCTAGAATAACTAAGGCAAATGGAGGAAGACTTAAAGAATTCAATGAAGACAAGAAATGATGATATTGTTGTTATCTCTCAAGAACTTTATGAACATGATCCTTCTGAAAGACCAATCAAAGGTGTAGTTATAAAGGAGGTAAGTCAGGCAGAGGATAAAAGATCGTTCAGATCTCAAGCTATTTTAAATGATGACGGGAAGCATAAGGAAAAGAGAAGATAGGAGAGAAGTTAAATATTTCAAAGACTAAAGCCAAAGTTATTGTAAAGAAGAAATCAGTATCTAAAGCAACTAAATCACAAATGCTGATAGCTCCAATCTATGCAGTTGCTAAATCTTTTGATACTGATGAAATTACTGAAGAAGAAGAAATCAACCAAGCTCACAAAAGAAGAAAGATTTATGGAGATGATTGTGCTGATAAATTGAAATTAACCTCTGACATTGTCAAGTTAAAGAAGAAGTTATTCAACCAATCACAAGCTCTGATTCTACTCATGTTGTTGATTTCTTAAATCAAATTCAAGCAGATTTATCAAATCCTGATTTTGAAGACATAGTCTCTGATAAGCCAGAACTTACTTTTGAAAAAAAGAAGAAGCTACTACGGGTAAGCAAGAAACCAGCACCTAGAAGAGATTCTTCTGAAATATTAAAGAAGATTTATAGTGGAAGTTCTCAACCTAGAAAACCTGTAATCGCAAGTGGTCTTGGAAGATTAAATGTTGATGATCCATTTGTAGGAGATGCTTTGAATTTAAGAAAGCATTCTAACTTGACAGAAAGTGGACACAATGTGATGCTTGAAGACTGACATAAGATTATATTAGTGCAAATTGTTATTGATCATGCTGAAGAGAAAATAATCTATTTTATGGAGTCTGAGAGAAGCTTAAGGTTGAATCAAGAACAGTTAAGAGATAAACCATGGCAAGAATTGGAACTTATTGCTACAAATCTCTAGGTAACTAATTCTGTAACTGCCAGATGGTCTGCATTCATAAAGAACCTAATACAGTTAAAGAGGAGAGGAATGCCTTACAAATCAAACTACATTCCAAAGTACATTGATCAAACTGAATATGTTGTTAATATGCCTATTGGAGGAGCCAAGATAGAAATGAGTCTAGGGACTAAAGTTTTAACCTTTAATCCTGATGGCCAAAAAATTGGGTTTTGGAGCTGGATGATCTATCTCTTGAAAATTCAAAGTTATATAATCTCAGGGCTGCCATTTATCAGAATGATGAATCAATATATGAACTATAGGAACATAGCAGAGGATTCAAAGGTATTTGGATGTAATGGAAGAAAATATGCTCAGGAAGTTTCATGAAGATTTTCCAGAATGTGTTAGAGTTCAGAATGAAGAGTAAAGTCTGATATTCACTGAAATAAGAAAGAATATGCTTACTTGAATTCTGCATTTAGATAGTTTTGACATCATCAAATTGGAACTTGTAGATATTGTCATAAAGCATAAGTTGGGGGAGATTGTTAGATATAATTGATGATATCTAGACAGAAACTATCAGAAGTTCATATCAGGACTTATATCAGCATTTACTGAAGATTGACGTCATCAATACTTATATCAGTACTTGATGATCAGCTGATTATGTTATAAGGATTTGTCACTTCAATAGATATTCAATATGGAAAATGAAAGCAGGAATTTAAGGCGGCAAAGGACTTTATCTTAGAAGCAATTATATATGTATAGGTTTCTTTATTGTAATACAATAGGATTCCTTATTTGATTGTGTAGTTGTGCTCTATATAAAGCACATATTAAGTTCATACTATAAGCATTGTGAACATTGTTATATCATTCGCATAACCTAGAAGCTCTCAAGGATATTTGTCCATCCTTTTGAGAAAGTACGTTTGTAAACAGTTTTTATCATTTAATATAAAAACTATTTGATTTTTTTGAAGTTTGTCGAATTGATTGCATAAACTGTATTCACCCCCACCCCCCCCTCTACATTTGATTACAGGCCTAGCAACATCGTTTTAGCAACTTTTGATACCAATTTTTACGAGTCAATTTTGGGCTACATTTTGGCTCTTATCAACCATTTAAGTCACTTCCCACCATATTAGATCATTTTGCACCCTATAAGAGCCACATGTCACCATATATTGTTACAATTAATATGTTAACATCATAAACATCCAATTTGGCATCGTTTTAGCACCTTTTGATACCACTTTATACGAGTCAATTTTGGGCTACATTTTGGCTCTAATCAACCACTAAAGTCACTTCCCACCATATTAGAGTCATTTTGCACCCGACAAGAGTCACATGCCACCATATATTGTTACAATTAATATTTTAACATCATATACATCCAATTTGGCATCATTTTAGCACCTTTTGATACCACTTTATACGAGTCAATTTTGGGCTACATTTTGGCTCTAATCAACCAATAAAGTCAATTCCCACCATATTAGAGTCAATTTGCACCCTATAAGAGTAACTTTCCACCATATATTGGTACAATTAATATGTTAACATAATATACATCTAATGTGGCATCGTTTTTAGCACCTTTTAATACCACTTTATACAAGTCAATTTTGGGAAACATCTTGGCTTTCATGTAAGTCATTTTTCACTATATTAGAGTCACTTTGCACCCTATAAGAACCACATGCCGCCATATGTTGTTGCAATTAACATGTTAAAATCATATATATCCAATTTGGCATCATTTTAGCACCCTCTGATACCACTTTATACCTGTCAATTTTGGTCCACATTTCGGCTCTAATCAACCATTTTAGTCACTTCTCACCATATTAGAGTCACTTTGTACTCTATAAGAGTAATTTGCCAATATTTATTGGTACAATTAACATTTTAACATAATATACATTTAATTTGGCATCGTTTTAGCACCTTTTGATACCACTTTATACGAGTCAATTTTGGGTTACATTTTAGCTCTAATCAACCAAGTCATTTCCCACCATATTAGAGTCAGTTTATGCCCTATAAAAGTAACTTGACACCATATATTGGCATAATTGACATGTTAACATCATATACATCTAATCAGGATTTGATCAACCATTTAAGTCACTTCCGACCATATAAGAGTCACTTTGTACCCTACAAGAGCCACATGTCACTATATATTGTTACAAATAATATGTTAACATCGTATACATCCAATTTGGCATCATTTTCGGAACCTCTGACACCATATTATATACATGTCAATTTTGATCCACATTTTGGCTCTAATAAACCTAAACCATGTTAGTTATTTCCCTCCATATTGGAGTCACTTTACACCTTATATGAGTAACTTGCCACCATATATTAGTATAATTAACATGTTAACATAATATATATCTAATTTGGCATCATTTTAGCACCTTTTGATACCACTTAATACAAGTCGATTGTGGGCTACCATTTTGGGTTTAATCAACCATGTAAGTCACTTCTCACCATATTAGAGTCACTTTGCACCCTATAAGAGCCACATGCCAGCATATATTGTTACAATTAACATGTTAACATCATATACATCCAATTTGGCATCATTTTAGCACCCTCCGATACCACCTTATACTTGTCACTTTTGGTCCACATTTTGGCTCTAATCAACCAATAGAAAATTGGAATTAATCTCGATAGAAATTGAATAAGGACTAACTGAAAATCAACGTTATATAGATCACATTTTATGTAATTTCTATGTCACTTATTTATGCTTTAATTCATGTCGTTGAATATATTTGTGTGGTGACCACAGAAGGTTTAGTCACATAAAGTTTGTTACGGATCTCGCTAGAATCCCACACCGATATAGTAGACAGACCGAATTATTTTGGTAAAATCTAATGATGATAAATAGCATAAAGTTGTGCACTAAAGATTTGTATAATTGATTCTTGATTCATATGAAACCCAAGTGGGAGATTATTATTATTATTTTAATAATTATTAATATTTTACGGGCTACATATAAATATATCAATGATATTTTCTATTTATTTTGTTAGGTTAAATTAAGTGATCAACTAAAGAACACAATTAGATTTTAATTTGTTATATGGACCAAATAAGTGAATACCCAATACCAGGCCCAATTAAATTTTAATGGGAGATTCAATTAGGCGGTATATAAAAAGGGTTATAGTCCCTAATATATCAAGTACGTTACACGGCTTATCTTCTATCCCTTAGAGAGAGATATTGAGAAACTCTAAGGAGTACTTGGTTGAGGAAGACAATAATCAAGACTATATTCGTTAATCAAATACCGTCGCAATCATCGCATAATGGATTTAGGTATTCTTATGCTTTCGGTTTAATATTGATAATTGAATGTGATAATTACGGTTTTTGTCTCTATTTTAGAGAATTATGTGTTTATAGAATTGTTAGATTCTTTCGAAATTGGGTATTAGGTGCTAATGGCTAAGATCTGTTTATGTTTTTTTATCAGCCTTCACCGATTCAAAGAAATATATGAAATATATGGATGTGAAATTTCATTTGACAATTAGTTTAGATATATGTAACAAGACATGATCCCAAGTATGGTTTTTGTGTAGATATTTCCCGCTACATTTTAAAAAAATTATCTACACCGCATTTAATATACAAGCATGTATTGATATATAATATACTTATATTTAGTCCGTGTGGATATGAATATGAGTCTGTATTATCCACACATTGTTAATTTTAATTTTTATATATTTATTTATGTAATATATTTTTAAAAATAAATATATTTACAGCTACTATTCTAAATTCTACCTATTATAAGCCGGCTTGAAAGTGGGCTGATCATCATTTGTACCTAACATAGATTTTTTTTTGACAAATATGACTTATATCCTTATAGTCGAGTATATATTCTAAGAAATTCTTGGGTGAGTCAGAGAAGGACCTAGGACGACAGATAGTAATAAGCTTCCAACCACTTGTGCTACCTATGTGTGTACCTAATATAGTACTTAGTATGGAAAAGAAAAAAGACAAAGATGTACTGATATTTTTTTAAAAACTGAAGCGTATATAATATCTTCTGATATATTTGTTGAAAAATATTTGTAATTGCAGCTTGAACTAATGACTTGGATGAGGCTAGAGACCTCGATAAACCACCACTGAAATAATACTTTTACTTTTACTTGCAACCATTGATGGCATTAGAGGTAGCAACAAGTGCTAAGAATTGAGCCAAGGAAATTATCAATATGAAGAACGTCATTGACAAGAAGTCATGGCCTTATGTGCAAATGATCGTTATTCAACACTATCATTTCTTCAAAGCCAAAAAATGGAAAGAAAAAATTAGTCAAAAAACTCATAGAAAAGCTCGTCCAAGTTATTAATGACGTGTGTTTATAACGCCTCAAGCTCATTACAGAAATCTTTTTGTTCGGCGTAAATGACATAATTAACATATATTGTACGTTTTATATTATATGTAACTTTTTGCCTACATTATTCTCTTCAGATTGTTTTTCTTTGTGCTTTTTTAGTTACATTGTGTGCAGCCAAATCAAAGAGCACTCATAAAGCATACAGAGACTATGCTCACGACCGGTCTAGAGCCAAGCAACCAGGTCCTTTTCCCTAGGCCTGGTTCGTTAAGGGGCCCAAATTTTTATAAGCCCAATTAGTAATTTTAGTATCGTTCTTTCTTTCCTTTTGCAAAACTTGTGCTTCTCCTCTGTTTTTTTGCTTCTGTTTGTTTGCTTTCTCTGTACACGCACAAACCCAGCACTTCACTTTGTCTCTCTCAAGTTTGATATATATTTTCTATGTATATCAGATTTGTTGTGAAAAAATAACTTCAGCTTGCTTTTATAAAAAAATAATCACCAAGAAATAAAACTAAAGGATCGATTTCTTTAGATTGCTTAAAGAATTTAATCACTTACAAATTAAATGAAATTTGGGGAAGAAAGTATAAAGGAATTAACTGCCAACTTTCAAAAGGTTTTGCAAGTATAAACTCATGATATATTCTCATAAAATTCTCTATCTCAAAAGATTACAATATAGGGGTATATATATAGGCTAAAAAATAAACTTAACCCATTAGAAATCCCAATTAGATTCAAAATCAGCTACCTAGCTAATATTTGAGTCCATAAAAACCTACTCTGAATAAGAAATTACATGAAAAACAGATTCAACTAGAAAATGAAATCCTAGGTGCTTGAAACCAAAAAACCCCTTACAGGTGAAAGGTAAAATCTTGTAAGCCAAAATCTACTTAATATATATTAATAAGCCCAATCCAATAGATCAACCCATGTTGGTAATTAAAATGACTATTGGTCTTGTAGTATTGTCCAACTGGTTCTCACGAATAATAATGAATGTAGATCAGTCCAAAGCCATGTTTGTCTTCATGAGAACAAGTATATCAGCACATGATGCTCATGCATCATTCTCCTCTATTTCGAAAAACAATCGTCCTCAATTGATAATATATGCATATAAATAGCTTAATATCATGCTCTGCATCATTCTCCACTCCTTTGAAAAAAACTTAACCACGAGTTTTATAGAATTGAAGGATCAACATACAAAGATGGGATATATTACAGAACTTAAGAACATTAAATTTTAGCCCTATGCTAATTACCTTTGGTAGCAACATTGAAAGAACAAGAAAATTTGAGTTTGTATTTGCTCCCAACAAGCTGTCCACGCCTGGAAAATCAAAAGAGTTCTTCTCTTGAACCAAAACATCCCCAATACTTGATTTTATATATGCTCTCAACAAGTTTTCCATACCTAGAAAATCAATGGAACTCTTCCCTCCAAGTAAAGTAGCCCCAACATCACTATCATCTCTCAACAAATTGCCCATTCCTAAAATATCAATGAAACTATTCTCATGATTCAAAACAATCCCAACATCACCATCTGCTCCTAACAAGTTGTCCACCCCTAGAAAATCAATGGAACTCTTTTCTTGAATCAAAACATATCCAACACATTTCTCTCAACAAGTTTTCCACGCCTAGAAATTCAATAGAACTCTTCTATTAAACCAAAATAACGTCAACACCACTTGCATCGCAATCGACTTTACAAGGATTAAAAAATCAGGTATAATTAGTGGATGAGTAATCAATAAGTTACCATGATCCTCTTGTTCCAGTCCATGTTCAATTTGCTTCTCAAACAAGCATAAATTATCCACAACTATTGGATGTGTGAATAATTTTTCTATTTTAAATTCAGATTCTTCTTCATGTTTAACTCGCTCTTCTTCTTTTTATATTTCCCCATCACTAAAAATAATGGTAGTAGTAATATCCTCAGTGTCACACATATTCATCACAAGGTCACTAGGGGATTCTTCTTGTACATGTTCATAACCATTGCACTCCAAATCAACTAATTGGTCTTCAATTGCTAAAAGAGTTATGGCATCATCATCTTTCTTCAAGGAATCATATTTAAGAGAAATTTTTGCACAATAATAAGCCACGTTTTGTGCCTTATTCTCAAAACGAATTGTGTAGTCATCAAAGGAGATTGCATCTTAATTGATACAATGTGATTCTACCAATATATCTTGCAAATCATCAATTAGGATGAAACATTTTTTCATTCTCCCCTTAAGTACTTTTCGAGAATCAATTAGTGATTTACCTTCTTCTCTCCTCTTTGATTTCAGAAGTTCATATCATAAATTTGCATAACCTTTGAGCTTCGATCTAGCTACTTTAAATCTCTTGTGATCATCATAATCCTTATAGTCAAAGACCCATTCAACATGTTTTAACCATTTAACAAAAATTTCTCGATCCATGCTCCTATCAAAATTTGAAATATCCAAACGCAAACTATTACCATAATCCTTAGATTTACGAATCATATGTCTTGAATACTCTTCTAAATCTGATTTGTATGCATATTTGTTATCTTTTTTACGAGGACTATGATAAGAATATTTTCGATTTAATTTTTCTAAAAAATCCTTCAATTGCTCCCTTCATTCGTAGATCTCCATATCTCTTTGTGCCTTTAAAGCTTTCATAACATTCAGTTCTTCGTCAACTAACAAATAAGCATTATTTCCCATGTTATTATGAAAAAAATACTTCGAAGAATTCTCTAAACAACCAATAAATAAATCAGCATGTTATCCACATTTTTTCTTCAAAAAACCACTCAGAAACATCTCCGACCAGCCCAAAAAATACACCAGCCTTGTGTCCAACATTTTTTTTAAAGAAAAAACCTTCAAAAAAATTGTCGAACCGAGCTCTGATACCAAAATGATATATATTTTCTATGTAGATCAGATTTATATGTAAAAAATAACTTCAGCTTGCTTCTATAAAGAATTTAATCACTAAGAAACAAAACTAAATGATCGATTTATTTAGATTGCTTAAAGAATTTAATAACCCACAAACTAAATGAATTCTGGAGAAGAAAGTATAAAGAAATTAACCACCAACTTTAAAATGGTTTTGCAAGTATAAACTCACGATTTATTCTTATATAATTCTCTGTCTCAGAAGATTACAATATAGGGGTATATATAAGCTAGGCAAATAACCTAATCCCATTAGAAATCCCAATCAGATTGAAAATCAGCTACCTAGCTAATATTTGAGTCTAACTTGAAAACCCGTAAAAAACCTAATCCATATAGGAAGTTACATAAAAACCTACTCTGAATAGGAAATCACATAAAAACCAAATTTAACTAGAAAATGAAATCCTGGGTGCTTGAAACAAGAAAAACCCTCGGTGAAAGTTAAAAAGTTGTAAGGCAAAATCTACTTAATATATAATTATCAGCCCAGGCCAATAGATCAGCCCATGTCGGTAATTAAACTGACTATTGGTCTTGTAATATTGCCCAACTGGTTCTCACGAATAATAATGAATGTAGATTAGTTCAAAGCCATGATTGTCTTTCATGAGAACAAGTATATCAACACATGATGCTCATGCATCATTCTCCTCTTCTTTGAAAAACAATTATCCTCAATTGATAATAAATATGAATAGTTTAATATCATGCTCTGCATCAAAATTGCAGCAGGTAACCAACTACAATCTTCATCTCTTCTTACTTGTATATTTTATTATATTGACACTATTATATAGTAATATATTTATGTATACTGCAATATAGTCATAGATATAATATAGTATATTATATACAAATTGAAAAGATTTAGGGTTTGTGATATTATTAAATTTGGGGCTTTTTTATGCTAATTTAGTGATTATGTTTTTATTTCTTTTTATAATTTCACAGCTATAACCAAGAGTAAAGTAATCCTATTTCAAATTTCAAATTGTGAATGTTTTGGAGTTTAGATCTTGAAATTTTCTATTCAAGGTGATATTTTTCATATAAATCAAATTTTGTGTTTTTGTTTGATTTTACAAATTTTGAAGTCTCTGGTATATGATGAAAAAAAAGAATGTTGTAGTAATCTAGCTACTACTTTCACTCATAACGGTTTGCCAGATTAGAGAAATGTTGCAAGTTTATGTTCACGATGACTTTGTTGTAAATCTCACTAACAAATATAGCAACATAGAAGCAAGTGTATAAAGAATTTAGCAAGTTTAGGCCAAGACCACAGTTAACAAAACAAAACATGCAGGTAAACAAAATCAGTAACTGAAATAACGAAGAGAGAAAGAAAGATGTACCCGAAACCATAACTTTTAACAGTGACTGAAATAAAGGTTCACAGATACAAAATGCCAAGAAAAATGATCACAGCTGAGTCACCAGGCCTTGCTCGAAGTCCTGGCTGCTCTTGAAGAGAATATTGCCCCTACCTGCTGCGTTTGGGATGCGCACAATATCTCCACCAGGATAAAACGGCTCGGAGTTTATGTTAACAGCAGCAACAAAAGCTCCACTTCGACCAGCACCTCAGTCGCCGGAAAATATCAGCACTTCAGGACTTGTGGGAGAGAAATGCAGAGAGGTTGAAGAGAAGAGAAGAGAATGTAGTGTGTATATTTTATACATTCAGTTTAGCCTCTATTTATAGGAGAGGAAAAATGAAACTGTTAACACACTTAATGTCTGAATTAAACTGCTTCATTAATGAAAAAATCAAAACTGATCAGATTTTGAATTTAAATTATTTGTAACAGCTTTTCACATTAACACCCACATTATTATCAGAACTTAAGTTAAGTTCTGATTTGATTCATCAGTACTTAAGTTCTGATTCTGATATCAGAACTTGTTAAGTTCTGATTTTATTCATCAGTTCTTAAGTTCTGATTCTGATATCAGAACTTGTTACAGATCAGATTATTTGCAGGTTCAATATATTTAGACTAAGCCCACTAACAAAGTGACTTAGCCTATTTCAATACCCAGCCCAATAATCCAGTCACCGATAAATAAATTCGAATTAAAATAATTCTCAAATAAATAAAATCTTCGCCCAGGTCGCCTCGCGTACGCGAGACGCCGAGACATTCTCCCTTCGACCCGGTCCGGTCCGGTCCGATGCGGTGCGGTGCGGTGCGTGCGTGGCGGGGCGGGGCACGCGTGTGTGTGTGCGCGCGTGAAGCACACAACAACACAATGGACCATCACACACCTTAGTAGTTATATACTACTCATGTGGGTAATACCATATAAAGCACACAACCCCCTTTATTTATTTCAATGTGGGACAAACATTCTCAAATTTTCCAAGCTTTTCCAAGCTACTTTCAACTCTCATTTCATATGAATTTCATTAAGAAAATTCTTAAAACCATACATGAAAATTTAAGTTCAAATATCATTGAACAATTTCCAATCATTAGATTTTAGGATTAACATCAAAAACATAATTAAATTAAGCTCTAAAATCCTAATTTTCTAACAGACTTGACATCTGCTATTAAAATTTTTGAGTTTGTGAGATCTTTGGATTGTTTTCTTAATGTTTCTATTGCTTATAGAATATTATTATCTATACTCGTGAGTGTAACATCAGCCGAAAGAAATTTGTCTAAACTGAAATTATTGAAAAATTATTTGCGTTCATCTATGTCACAAGAAAGCTTAAATGGTCTTGTTGTTTTATGTATTGAAAGGGATATGTAGGAGAACATTGATGCTGAAACGATTATCACTGATTTTGCATCCATGAGTGTTAGGAGAAGTTGTTTTTCATAATTCATCACTTGTGTATAGTATGTTAAACACTCCACTATTGTTAGCTATTCGAGTTTTTACTAAAATTATTTTGTTATAATTAATTTTTATGTGAGTACAATGATATTAATTTTTTAATTTTAGCTTAAACTTTTTTCTACTATTGTTATGGTCGGGGAAATTAGGGTTTTTTTAGGATTAAATATAATTGAATTGTCCGGCCGAAAAATTAAATAAGAAGAATTGTTGAACACGAATTTACGTTTAATAACTAAGAGCCAATATTAAATATTATATTCAGAGAAGAGATAAAGAGTATGCTCTGACAACCTTTGCTGCACAGCTATTTCATACTTGTTAGAAGGGACCCCTATGGCTTGTTTGTTTGGACTCGTTGTGGCATGCTTGTTTGTCGTCCATTCATCCAAACTGTGGAAAAGTGGAAGAAAGAGCAACTATTTCCAGTATTGGAGTAACTAACTTTGCCAGCTCAGCACAAGTTAGTTAACAGTTACCCACTCCACTCATATACGGAAAGACGATTGAGTTACTCGAGGATCACAAATCGCAAGATGAGTATCAGAACAGTATCAGTTTTACAGCATCTTCCTGAATAAATCACATGATTTGTTCTTGATGTTGTCATATGATTAGTATTTTATGTAAATCACATGATTTTCAAAAAATCACCGATAAATCGCTCAAAAATCGGTTAAAAAAATCTGTCCGATTTGACTGATTTCTGATAAATCGCCGATTAATCATCCGATTTTTTAAAAATCGTCCGATAAATCATAAATCGGTGCCTCAACCGAATAATTCCGATTTCCAAAATCTGTAACACTGTACATGAGCATTTCAATTTGTTATTCTAAAGGCACAAAATCAACACCCACTTGACGGTGACTTCATACAAGAGTAATTCTCAAAACTAGCATCTCTCATAATGCTTGTAGATACGGCATGTATAGGTCATGGATATGAAATTCAAAATTAGAGCGCAAGAATTGTACTAGTAGGGGCTTCACCAGAACAGAATTGAAATAAAGGCTACATGCTACCAAACAAGTTTAACTGTAAAAAAAGTAGGAATTTAATAATCAACATAACTTGAAAGTCTAAGAATATACAGTAGTTAAATCTAACAATTCATCGTCATAAGAGCAACCAAGAAACACAAACTCATAAAGAAGCCTAATATATCCTATGTGTTAGTATGCATCTGTATCTGACCCAAAACAATTAAAAAGCATGTTGGCATTGATGGTATAGGTTTATCATCTATTCATCTGTCACACTTCCACTTGGAGGTAGAAATGCAATCCAAATACTGACACCAGTCACAGTGATCATTTCCATTTACCCCCCTGAAAAGCATCACCAATCCTACCGTAAACCTGCGAGGTTTTTAACATAGAGGGAGAAAAAGCAGTGTCACTGGTAGCAATAAGATCATAACCGGTCTGCAGCAGTGTTAAGAAACTAAAATAAAAATCTTGGACCCAGACAGAGCTACTATAATTTTTAAATAACATTTACTTGCTCATCGAGAAAATAAATGATTTAGCGATTTTATATGGAATAACTGGCTGACAAAAGTTCAATTTGCCGATTTCATTATGTTATATCTTATATGTAATTGGTGTAAGGGAGTTAATATTGTAATTTCAGAACCACTATAATTAAGTGAAAAGGCTAAGGTTCAATTCTTCACTAGTACAGATATCAACTTATATTATTAAAAGAAGTTTATATGATTTGGTCATCACAAATCCGACATATCCAAAAAACTAACATTTGCAAACGCCTTTTATTTGCTTTATTATTATTATAACCTATATAATTATTTACATTTGACATTTTAGAAAAAATCAGAAATTTTGGAAATAAATATATAAAAAAGAAAAAAATTATTACTTAGATAAATACTTTATAAAACATCCCATGCATTGCACGGGTACGAACCTTGTATAATAAATACCTCTATTCACAGCTAAGAAAGAAGTAGTAAAGACTTTCATTTTGCTTAAGATGTCGTATGCATAAAATATGACTGAAAACTGTATATACAATATATCAACTTACCCTGCAATGAGTAGAAACAAAGACACCAACCACAGCACATACTGATAACCCTTGTACTTTGATTTGGCACGAACATTAGCTGGAAGATTAATACGTGGTACCCACACATATTGCGGACGGAGCAGTAAAACAAAGCCAAGGAGAAAACCGGACAAGAATCCACAAATATGGGCATAATTATCAACATGTGGGAGAAGTCCAACTGCTAGATTGATTACTACAATAACCAAAAGTGTGAAGATTGCTGCAGCCTGATATAAAGGGAGCAGATTTAGCAAATATGCAGAGGTCTATGGGTCGTGCAAAAAGAACGACCACACTCTAAACTAAAATCCAAGGCTAATAAAACTATAAAGCACTCTATAAACATCATAGATAAAATCACAAAGTCATCATCAGTAAGATCCACTAACCTTGTTGGAATAGATAGTCCAATTCGTTAAGAGTTCTGAAAGCATGGCACCTAGTAAACCAAACAAAGCACCAGAAGCACCAACCGAAATGCTATTGTGAATAAATAAAGCAGAAAGTATACTTCCTCCGAGTCCTGACAACAGATAGACGACTCCAATCCGTACTGCCAACATGCAAATATATAGTCAAGAAGCCCATATCTATAAGATGGATAAGATTATTGGACAATTTTCTCATAAGCATATGGTGGGTTTTGCATTCCAGTATGCAGAGAGAGAAGCCAAAATAAAACATATATCATATTTACAATATCAGCTTCTGAGAATTGGTTCCAGTAAAGGTAATTTGGCATCTATATTTTATCTTTTTATACTCAGGGTTCCGACTTAACAGACATGGTGATATCCGACTCAGGAAACTTTTACTACAAAATTTGTAAATAATGAAATGTCCTTTTTCTAGAGAAAGTAAACAAGAACTAATCTTACTTCATGACAGCTCCTCAAGCATGTTAAAGTTATTATTACGTCAAATAGTGCTTATTCAATCTGAAGTTTTGCTGAGCTAAGATTCTTAATGCAATAATAAAACAATAATAAAACAGCATAACATACCAAAGCCAAACTGTTGTTCGAGGCGGATGCCGATGAAGACAAGGCTAAACATATTTACCACCAGATGAATGATCCCAGCGTGCAGCCACATACAAGTAACGAGTCTCCATCCTTGGTGCTTATGCACTACTTTTGTCCACTCAAGTGCCCCCAATTTCTCCAGTCTACACAAAACAAGTAAAAAGAGCGCCAATCAAACACATACTACAACAAAGGAAACAGATGACTACAAAATTGTGTAATTCCTGAGCGGTACATAATACCAAAAAACACGGAGATAACAATTAATGTTTTGCAATTGCAAGTCTATTAAGGAACTATAAATCTTGAAATAATCTATGTATAGCAGTAGCAAAGATGATATTAGAATTTATAAGAAGGAATTAGTGGGATAATTGTAAAACAACTTGTTATAGGATACTAATACTAAAACCATATATCCTTATTTAAAGTTGGATTGTTGACGAAAAAAAGGATAAAACCCACAAAAATCATCACCGGGGCCTTGACATATCAATCAATATGATTCTCAAAATGCCAGAAAAAAAAAAGAACAACAAAAAATGATACTAAATGAATCCATAAAATTGGGAAAGTGAAAAAGGGAGCACAAGTGAATTAGTAAAAAAGAGAGCTAGTAAGGGGAGATGGGGGGGGGGCTTACGTATGGGAAGAAGGGCCAAAGAGAGGATTATCAGAGGTGGGCTGAAAGGAGAACCTGCCAAGAAACCTAGCAACACACTTTCCATCACGATCGTAATTATGATGTGGACAATTATTAACAAACATAGTAATTATAAACATAGCTATGTTTGCAACTACAAACATAGGGATCAGCCATGATGTCCACTGTGAATCTCTTTCTTCAACACCACCACCGTATGATGATGATGTGTTAACTGTAGTCCTCCTGTATTTCTCTCCACTTTCTATATCACCCCTCATGATTATCCCCTTTTTTTTTATTTTTAGTTTCTTCTAAGTATATTATATATATGTATAGAGGGGTTGGTTAAGTAGTATACGGTTTAATAGACTAATTTACAGACCCGGGGGATTAATGTGGGAGCAGGGATGATAATTTATACCGAACCGATAGATACCCGATCCGTACCGATCCGATTGGGTTTTACCGAACCCGAATATTTCGGGTTTGGATTCGGGTTCGGGTTTGATTTTTAAACCCGAACTATTTTCGGGTCGGGTTTGGGTTTAAGGCATACCGTTCCGACCCGAACCCGAAAACCCGAAACCCGTTTCATTCTGACCCGAACCCGAACCCGATCCGAAACCCGTGTTAATATATAAATAATATTTTATATTTTATAAGTAGTAATATAATATATAATATAATATATTACTAATATTAGTACTAAAAAAATTTAATTTTTATAAATTATTGCATTAAAGTCGTTTAAATATGTTTTTAGCAAGTATGTTCAATACAAGTATACTAAAGGTCAAGATTGTTGCATTATTTTACTAACAGTTTTAATCATAGAGGTATGATTCATTGTCTTATCTGAACCCTCTAATTCAATCCCAAAAATTTCAATATCGTCGTATTTATGAGCACTTTGCTCATATCAAATCATAATAATTTTTCACTAGAGTTTGTGCAAATTAAGGTACAATTTGATAGTGATCTACAAACCCGAATCCGAACCGAACCCGAACCGAACCCGATTGGGTTCGGGTTCGGGTTTAGTGGTTCGGGTTTTTCCGGGTTCGGGTTCGGGTTCGGGTTTAGCAAAAAATAATCGGGTTCGGGTTTGGTTTTTGCCAAACCCGTTCCGACCGACCCGATTGCCATCCCTATGTGGGAGGGTGTTTGGGGGTCGTCGCCCGATTTTTACCGCCAAGTGGGTTAGCTGTCATGTCCCCCGCGCTTGATGACTTTAACTAGCGTGGGCGTCATCGCACCCGATTCTCACCCTGCCCCCGAACTCATATAATTTAAAATTACAATTTTTATCACTTTTCATCATATATATTTATAAATTTTAATTACTGATAGAGAATAAATAAATCCTGATTACGTAATTAAATATTGCATTAATTACACATGATTTGGGCTACAAGGCTCAATAAGAAGATGTATGACATTCAGACCAAAAAGGTCAACACATTGATCAGTCCTGATGGACCAGATCAGGCCTGATAAAACAAAGAAGGACCCAAAACCCTGAATATTAATTAATTTCGTAATTAATTAATAACGGAAAAATCAGCTATTAAGAAGAGTTCCAATAAGGACATAAATCCTTGAAGATTAGCCTCCAAGGGACCTAGAAGGATAAATAATCAGTTTCTTACCACTTAGGATTCCAAAGTCCATTTTAATTCTAAGACTTGGCTACCAATTCTCCTACATCAAGTCCAATTCAAGGACTCCCAACATCTATATAAGGGGCCTCACACCAGAAATCAGAACTACGTTTTTTGACTTGATCATTGGCAATCAGCAAGTTACGTAGGTATCTTGTTAAGACAGATTGAGTCACAAAACACAAGAGCAGTCAAATCGAGCCACGAAGCTCACGTTCCTTAGTAATAAACACAGCAATTATATACCTTAGTTTTTAATCCATAACATTTGGCGCCGTCTGTGGGAAAGCACAACAACAACTATGGCGAGAACACGGAGAACAATTAGAGCCCTTGAAGGAGGAACACCAGCGGGGACAACCCAAGTGATTTTGTCAATTGTGGAGGTACCTCCTCATTCAACTTATGCAGCCACCCAAGGAGAAGCCCAGATAGGGGCAACTGGACCTCAGCCACAAGGGATGATTCCCTCGGCTACTCAAGGTACGAATCCCCAAGTTCAACAACTACATGCACCTGTGAATTCTCGACCCATTGGGTATGAGTATTCAACTGTTGTGACTACTAACACCCCATATGGAATGCCCTTTTACCCCGAGATTGGAGGAAACAGACATGCTGGGCGGAGTGAAGCACGAGGGCGATCGCCCCCCTATATACAAGGTTTGGCTCCTATCTTTGAGGATCAGGAATTTTCTGGTCCTTACACTGAGAGAGACTCTGAATCTTCAAATGATGAAGTAGCCCCAAGAAGGAGGCGTGCTGGCAAAGAGCCGATGGCTGATGGTCGCCAACGTTCTAGGAGCACCCAAGGGACAAATTCCCAAGAACACGAGGCTGAGATTCAAAGGCTGAAGCGCGACTTGGAGGCGCACCAGAACACCAGACCCCCACTACCTCCAAGGGGGAGGAATCCTCCCCCTATCATAAACCTGGATGGTCCAATACAGAGAAGGGTTGTTGTCCCAAGGGCTGATCCAAGCAATCTTCTTCCCCTTGGAGATCCTGATGATCCTACCCCACCATTCACTGAAGAAATAATTGATAGGGATAAATAAATCCTGATTGTATAATTAAATATTGCATTAATTGTACAAGGTGTGGGCTGCTAGGCCCAATAAGAAGATGTATGATATTCAGACCAGAAAGGTTAACACGTTGATCAGGCCTGATTGACCAGATCAGGCCTGATGGAACAAAGAAGGCCCAAAGCCCTGATTATTTATTAATTTCGTAATTAATAAATAAGGGAGAAAAACAGCTATCAAGATAAGTCCTGATGGGGATATAAATCCTTGTAGATTGGCTTCCAAGGAATCTCATGGGATAAGGAATCAGCTTCCTACTTCCTAGGACTCCTAAGTCCATCCTAATTCAGAGGCTTGACCACCAAGTCTCCTACACCAAGTCCAATTCAAGGACTCCTACATCTATATAAGGGGCCTCACCCCACACATCAGAACTACATTTTTTGACTTGATCCTTGGCAATTAGCAAGGTACGTAGGCATCTTGTTAAGGCAGATTGAGTCACGAAATACAAGAGCAGTCAAAATCGAGCCTTGAAGCTCACGTTCCTTAGTACTAAATACAGCAATTATATATATTAGTTTTTAATCCATAACATTTGGCGCCGTCTGTGGAAAGGCACAACAACAACCATGACGAGAACACAGAGAACAATTAGAGCTCTGGAGGAAGGAACACCATCGGGGATAACCCAGGTGATAGGGGGAAGCCCAGATAGGGCAACTCAACCTCAGCCACCAGGGACGACTCCCCCGACTATTCAAGGTACGAATCCTCAAGTTCAACAAGTACATGTACCTGTGAATTCTCGACCCGTCGGGTATGAATATTCAACTATTGTTACTACTAACCCCCCTTATGGGATGCCCCTTTACCCCGAGATTGGAGGAAATGGACATGATGGGCGAAGTGAAGCACGAGGGCAATCGCCCCCTTATATACGAGGTTTGGCTCCTATCCCCGAGGATCGGGAATTTTCTGGTCCTTACACTGAGAGAGACTCCGAATCTTCAAATGATGAAGTGGCCCCAAGAAGGAGGCGTGCTGGCAAAGAGCCGATGGCTGATGGTCGCCAACGTTCTAGGAGCACCCAAGGGACGAATTCCCAAGAACATGAGGCTGAGATTCAAAGGCTGAAGCGCGACTTGGAGGTGCACCAGAACACTATACCCCCACTACCTCCAAGGGGGAGGAATCCTCCCCCTATCATAAACCTGGATGGTCCAATACAGAGAAGGGTTGTTGTCCCAAGGGCTGATCCAAACAATCTTCTTCCCCTTGGAGATTCTGATGATCCTACCCCACCATTCACTGAAGAAATAATGAATGCCCATATCTCAAGAAAGTTCAAGATTCCCACTATCAAAGCTTATGATGGCATTGGAGATCCAGCCAATCATGTCAGGACATTCTCTAATGCACTGTTGCTACAGCCCGTGAATGACGCTATTAAGTGTCGGGCCTTTCCTCAAACCCTGTCGGGTATGCCTCAAAGATGGTATAGTCGTTTACCCCCAAACTCTATTGGGTCCTTCAGAGAATTAAGTCGGGCTTTTATTAAGCAGTTCATCAGTGGGAGAGTGCATGAGTAAAGTTCAGCATCCCTCATGAGCATTGTGCAGGGAGCGAAGGAATCCTTAAGAGACTACCTGAATCATTTCACGAAGGAAGCTTTAAAAGTCCCGGACCTTGATGACAAGGTAGCCATGATAGCACTGCAACAGGGAACTAGGGATGAGTTTTTCAAGATGTCCTTGGCCAAACGCCCCCCTAAAAGCATGTTACAGCTCCAAGATAGGGAAGGAAAGTAAATCAAGGTGGAAGAGAGTATGAGGAAGACAGTCGTGAGCAACAAGTCCGCTGGAGGCAAGAAGCGGAAGACCGATCTGGAATACATCGCTAAGGACAAGTATCCCAGAACTGAGCAAAACCTTGAATCAACTCCGAAGAGCGGAGGACTTGGACAAAAATTCACTGAGTATGCTAAGCTGAATGCTCCAAGGAGCCAAATTTTAATGGAAATCGAGAAAGATCGAGATATTCGTTGGCCTAAGCCCTTGAAGACCGATCCTTCCAAGCTAGATAAGAGCAAGTATTGTAGATTTCACAAGGATGTTGGTCATGACACCGATGAGTGTAGGCAACTGAAAGATGAAATTGAGTTCCTTATTAGAAAAGGGAGATTGAACAAGTACACTGGAGAAGGAGGAGACAGGAGCAACAACGTAAGAAAAAACTTTGACGATCGAAGAAGAGATCAAGAAGATCAGGGGCGAAATCCCCAACCTAGGGGACCGGTGATAAATACAATCTCCGAGGACCGCGACCCTGAGGGCCTGTGATAAACATAATTTTTGGAGGACCAACTGCTGCTGGATTATCCAAGAACTCCAGGAAAGCGTATGCCCGAGAAGTTATGCATATTGTTGGGGAAGCCCCGAAGAGGGCCAGGAAAGGAGTAACAATGTCTTTTGATGATTCTGATCTGGACGGTGTGAAATTTCCCCATGACGACCCGATGGTCATAACCCCGATAATAGGGAACAGCCCGGTGAGGAGGGTCCTTGTGGATAATGGTGTTTCAGTGGATATCTTGCTCCATGACACCTTTTTAAGGATGGGATATAATGACTCCCAATTGACCCCAACCGATATGCCGATATATGGATTTGCGGGAGTGGAGTGCCCCGTGGAAGGGATAATCAAGTTGCCAACAACCATAGGACAGGAACCAATGCAAGCAACTCAGGTGTTGGACTTTGTGGTGGTGAAGGCTAGTTCGACTTACAACGCTATCATGGGAAGAACAGGGATACACGCCTTCAAGGCAGTCCCTTCATCCTACCATTCAGTTATAAAGTTTCCCACCCGGGATGGGATCGGAGAAGATAGAGGAGATCAAAAAATGGCTAGAAGTTGTTATGTGGCCTTTTTGAGGGCAGATGGAGTTGGGGGGGGCAGGTTCTTCCTATTGAAGATCTGGATATCCGAGAGAATGATGAGAAAAGAGGAAAGCTAGCTGAAGACTTGGTTTCGATTCTCTTAGCCCCCGAGGATACTGAGAAGGCGACTTTCATTGGAACCACACTCGAGGAGCCCCTTAGAGGGATGTTGGTGAAATTTTTGCAAGAAAATAGTGACATGTTTGCATGGTCAGCAACTGATATGCCAGGCATAGACCCAGAACTGATTACTCACAAGCTGAATGTGGATCCAAATCGGAAGACAGTGAAGCAAAAGAAAAGAAATTTTGCTCCAGAGAGGCAAGAAGCTATAAAACAGGAAGTAGAGAAGCTCTTAGAGGCTGGTTTCATTGAGGAGATTCAATTTCCGGAATGGTTAGCAAACCCTGTAATGGTGAAGAAGGCCAATGGAAAATGGAGGATGTGTGTGGACTTCATTGATCTGAATGATGCATGTCCTAAGGACTGTTTCCCATTACCAAGGATTGATACTTTGATAGATGCCACTGCTGGGCATGAGATGTTGAGCTTTATGGATGGGTTTAGTGGATACAATCAGATCAAGATGCACAAGGACGACATTCCAAAGCTATCATTCATCACTGACGTTGGTGTTTATTGTTATCTTGTTATGGTATTTGGTCTCAAGAATGTAGTAGCCACCTATCAAAGGTTGGTAAATAAAATTTTTAAGGATCTTATTGGCAAGACTATGGAAGTCTATGTTGATGACATGTTAGTCAAGAGTCTAGTAAAGACTGACCGTATAACCCATTTGAGGGAAGCTTTTGAGGTCCTGAGATACCATCAGATGATGTTAAATCCTATGAAGTGTGCTTTCAGAGTAGGGTCTGGAAAGTTTTTAGGATTAATGGTCTCCAAGAGAGGAATCGAGGCCAATCCCGATAAAATAAAGGCAATCCTGGACATGGAACCACCAAAAACTATCAAAGATGTTCAGAAGCTCACAGGAAGGGTTGCTGCGCTGGGACGATTCATCTCCAAGTCAGGGGACAAGTGTTTGTCGTTCTTCAAGTCCTTAAAGAAGGTTAAAGATTTTATATGGAGTGAGGAAAGCCAGAAGGCATTCGAGGAGTTAAAGAAATATATGGCTCAGGCCCCGTTGCTAGCCAAGCCTGCTATGAATGAAGTTTTATACTTATATTTGGCCGTCTCAGAGAGTGCCTTGAGCGCTGTATTGGTTAAGGAGGAACTGAAAATCCAGAAACCCGTATACTATGTCAGTAAAATTCTGCATGGAGCTGAGTTGAATTATTCAACTATTGAGAAGTTTGCTTTAGCCTTGGTAATGGCTTCGAGAAAGCTGTGTCCTTACTTCCAAGCTCATAAAATTGAGGTGCAAACAAATCAACCCCTGAGAAATATCATTCACAGTCCCAAGGCTAGTGGGAGGCTGATCAAGTGGGCAATAGAGCTAGGAGAATTCGACATCAAGTATAAACCACGAACGGAAATAAAAGCTCAAGCGTTAGCTGACTTCGTGGTGGAATGTACCATACCCAACCAAGAAGTCGGGCGTGACGGCCTCAACCCCGGGGTCAGGAGTTGATGTCACCAATAACAATAATAACAATCATAAATCAGTCCAACTCATTAATAATACATAACTACGACCCCTTTACCAAGACCTTTTCCAGGTTTAAGTATGACTTAGGTTACTCAACTAACAAAACCCGAATTACCTTACACAATCCTGACCACTAATTTAACGCAGCAACTCAACAGACCTCGACTGGTTTGAACACAACTACCTCAGAGGAGCCTGACACGAAAGGAGCAGGAACTCTGCCCTGACTACCACACAAGAATCTCCTAGGCATCTGCAATACATACAAAATATTCTGCAAGGGTGAGCAATTGCTTGCTCAGCAGCACCACTATATGAATAACAAGTAAAACAGTTTAAAGTAAAGCAATTATAGGAATAGAATTCATAACTTGCTAGAAACATGTAAAACATGATATAAACTGGATACAAAAACTAGCATGCTCTGTAAAAACAATATCATCAGTAGTGTGTTGTGTATAAATACCAGAGTTTATTTCTAGCATGCTATCTTCATTTCCAAATCCACTGTATAAATCACTTGTTCAATTACAGAACCGTAAAACCCAAATCAGATACATAGTGAATATGTGAAGATAGTTGATCAGGCTATCACCACCGGACAGCTCCCACTGCCATCCTATATACCTGTTCCAGAACTCAGAGACTAGCTAGATCTCTGACCTGCTGGACTAATCGGTTTTATATTGCGCGCAACCGAATTAGCCTCTTACGCCACCTCAATAGGCCTACTCTGGCCCCAATGTATCCCATACCTGACCGTTTTATCCAGTTTTCAAAACATTTGTACCTATCTCATTTTCAAAATCATTTATTTAACCAGCACACATATAAAATCCATTTCACAAATCATTCCATTTGAGATAGGTACCTTTCGAAGTTACTTTTCCCCAAAATAATTTAGAAACAGTGATTTATAACTACAGGGGATACGTAACTTAAAACGTTTCTGTTCTATTACGAGAATAAAACATTTAGCTATTCATATGCACTGAACCATAAAAGAATGGTCAGGGGTACTTGCCTTGCAGAGCTTTACAACTGATACTAATTGACTCTGAGCCGACTCAGACGCTCAGGATTTATCGCTTTACTATTTGACTATCCTGGATTCGACCTCAACGCTAAGGTCCTTCGCTTAGGAACCTCGATGTGCTTGTCGACTGATCACTAGGTTATCTTAGTTCGATATCCATACTTGAGTCCTTCGACTAGAACCTACAGAGCCGAAATACTTTACGTTAGACGTCTAGGTATGCTTGACATATCCTCAATAACACATCTACCCATTCGATATCAAATCCTGACTCGTACTTATATATATTATTATAATACACGCATCAATTTAGGGTTCACGTTCTCAAAATCAGTTTGGGGTCCATTTTCAGAAAATACGCATACTCGTCCTTTTACGAAATTAGGGTCATTGAGTTTTAACAAAACATTCACCATAACATACAATCACGTTCCGCACAGAATATATATATATATATATATATATGCTTATTTATACTCGTTTGACGTTCCGAAAATCACAGGGTATGTCCCGAATTTTCGAATTTAATTTCGAAAAATTCGGGCAGCACTTCCCCTGTTTATCGGCCTACCCGTCGGGCAACTCGACTTCAATTCACAACCAATCACACAATCCAACAACCACCATCACAATTCAATTAACGATACAACTTTTCAAATAATTAATTATTCGTATTTTATATTTAGTTATTTTAAAATATTAGGACTCAGAATTATATCATCACCGTCCACCGTCGGCTCATTAAAAGTCATCGTAGACGGTGGCGAAATTTCGCGGGTGCCCGATAAATTCTGGGGTTCCAACGCAAAATTTCACCAATTAATCATTAAAATAATTCCCTGCAAATAATTAATATCATAGATATTAATCAAATCCTGCAGAAATAATAATAATAAAATAATCAAAATCCCATATGTGCAAGCAACACAGTAACAACAGTGAAACACACGTGCACAAAAATAATTGCACAGGGGTCGCCGCACCGGAAGAAACCGGCAGCAACCGGACAGTGAAAATGCAGGCAGCACAAACAAGGAACGAAATAGGGTACACACGCCACGCGTGTACACCAACAAAGCCACCACTACCTCGCCGGAACCAGACGAAGGGCGGCAGCAACCACGAAATCGACACATATATACATACGATTTACAGATATGCATGTATATATTTTAAAACAAAACCACACAACAGCTGACACAGGTGGCCGGAAAATAAAAAGAAACGGCGGCCCTCCCTCAAAACTCACCTGAGCCGAGGCCAAAAGAAGTAGGGAAAGAAAAATCGAAAGGAACACAGAAAAATAAAGGGGTATAACAATTAAACTGAAGCTGATTTGCTTAACAGGAGAGGGGGATAGACACAATTGTGTTTATCTCTCTCTAATTTATTATTGTAAAATAAAATTGAGAATCCTAGAGACTAACACGTGTATAGAATGATATAAAAATTTGACACGTATACTCCTTACCCCAAATAGCCTAATTTCTGTTTCGCTCGCTAATAATTATCGAAACATGGCACGAGCAAATAAAACTTAAAAATTATCCGATTAGATTTCAAAATTTCCGAAATTATTAAAAACTAATAAAATAAAATTTTTTGTAATCTTTAAAACATTTTTGGATCGCATGACATACCCAAAATTTACGAGTAACAAACCAAGCTACACTTGAAACAAATTCAGAAAATCGTGAAAATAGTCGTAAAATATTATAAATATCCCGAAGTTTACAAAAACATAAATCTGGGAATTTAAAAACACTTTCTAAGGTGCGTTTTATACCCGCTTTTAACAAATAAACGAATCAACGGGCGGGTGAAATTAATCTCAAAAATTCCCAAAATAATTTTAAAATTCTCGGAATAATACGAACTTAATAAAATATAATTTTCATAATTTTTGAAGATTTCCATAATTAAATATGGATTTTACTATTAAACACACTCAGAAAATCATTTAAAAATAAATAATTAATGAAATATTGATTTCTCAATTTTATAAAGTCCCAAAAATAATTATTGAAATTATAAATTCATAAAACAATTTTAAAGACACTCCAAGTATTTATGGAAATAAAACAACAATAATACCATTTTAACAACGATACAGAATCATACAATTCATTAATTAACCACACAATTCAATTCCATACACCGGCAATCACATACACATAGTGACAGAGTAATATCCTACTGACTGAACCCACACAAATATTTTATTTAATCATTTATCCCATAATTACACATTTAAATAATATTAAAAGTATACGGGTCGTTATATCCTTCCTCCCTTAAAAAGATTATGTCCTCAGAATCTGACTTAACTAAATAAGTGAGGATTTTTGTCAAGCACTTCTCACTCTAACTTTTAAATAGGCTCTTCTATTCAAGGATCTACTCAAACTATACTTAGTATAGACATAAACTCATTCCTAGGGATTCACTTTTTTTTAATGGACTAAAATTCGAATCGGTCGTTCCACGCAAAACAAATTCTGATGAGAGCCCCTTGACTCTCAATTAGGTATATATCGCCTTATCATTGACATGTATAACATATTATTTATATATATACTGCGGCTGTGGCGGTGATACCAACTTATAGACAACTTTACCTGTATTTCTTTATACTTCGAATGATTCACTATATTGAGGACTCAACTTGTCCCTTCTGCTCAAAGTTAACCAATCTCTATTAGGGAAAAAATTTTCATCTATGCCCCGATCCTCATTCTGTATATTCATATCCTTTCGATGCAAATCCGCTTCCTTTCTTTGTCTATCCTGAGTTGTTTCAACCCTCTTCCGAACCAACTCCACTACACTCTTGAGGTACTGAGTTAATTCAGGATTTAAGAATATCTCTACTCCCACTTCTCTCAATAGAGTGAGGACCCACGCTTGCATCCATACAACACTCGCAAACTAGCATTCTCTTACTAACATGATAACTATTATCATAGAAAACTCAATCTATGATAGGTGATTACTGTAGTTCCCTTTTCTAAACCCATCATATATACTCTCCACATATCCTATATTGTCTAAATCATCTTCTCTCTTTAACCCTCTGTCTAAGGGTGATAGGTAATACTGATTTTCAATTTAATTTCCAACATCCGATCACTTCTTACTCATTTCCATTAGTTAAGGCTGGGAAATAATCTTATATACTAACTTCTCATCACCTTCAGATATTCAGCTTCAATTCCCACAATTTCCAATTCCTTTACTAATTCCTTGGCAATCTTGCCTATATTTAATCATTTTTCCCCTGTACGAGGCATAAGAACTACAACACTAACTTTACTTAAATGGTGGTTAATGAAATGCTCCAAATCTTTTGTTATCTTCAACCAAAAATTCATATTTTAAAACTTAGCGTATAATAGTTTCCCTTCTAATCTTCGTAGGGAAATCCTTGAGCGTTCTACATAGACCTTCTTAATCCTTAGATAGCTGAGGATGTTATCAATAAATACAATTTACTTATTCAACTACTCCTTGTACACCATCTTCCTTGATTACTTATAGATAACTAATGCACCTAATACTCCACATAATACCACCAGAGAGTACAATGCTCATACCTCATTCTGATCACAATCTTTAACATACCCTCAGGCTGTATCTTAAGTCAATCCCGTAGAAATCACACACTACCTTGAATTAAGTCACATAAGTAACCAATCCTTTATAGAGGTTACCTATTCTTATTTATCATTTTATTAAACTCCAATAATCAGTACACAATCTCCTACTTTCATTCCTCATTCCAGCAACTTCACTGGTGCATCTCAGGGGTCTCTATCTAGTATACTCACTTCCCTCCCAATCACTTTCACAATCATCACCCTAGTTATTTCATTCCACTGACCTCTAGAGACTCCAGGGTATTTACTTATTACTCCAACTTTCTCTTCTTCGTATCCTTACACATGGTGGATCTACCTTATATTCTTAGCTTATTACTCTTTTCCCAGCATGATTAGAAGAACTTCTTATGTTGCTTCTGTATTCAGAAACTTACCTTACTATTGGCTTCTGTATAATTTACACTTCGCTTCTTCTAAAACCCACTCCTTACCTTACAGCAGGACAACTAACTCGATCCTAAAATCACATCGAACTCTTCTAGCTCGAAGGGTGTCAGATCAACTGCAACTACGTCCAACTTCTAAACACTTGTGATATAGTATCTTGAATAACCATTCTACAACTCCTTGCAACATGCCCACTTTCTCCATAATTGTAATACATAACTCCTGGGTTACCTCTCAAGGCATAATGACCCTTATATCCACACTTGAAAAATTGTACACCCTTTTTGCACGCACCACTGCGTCTCCTATCACAGGACTTGCAATCCACTACTAACTTGACTGACTAGGCTGGAGTGGAAGCAACCGAAGTAACACTAGATCTATCTTGAAATAAACTCTATCTCCAGAATCTCTTACCCTTTTTCCGTCCAAACCAATTCTCAAATCCCTGAGTGGATTCTCCTTGGTTTGCTTTATCCTTAACACCTTCCGACTTCCTTTTCTTATCACTTTCATCCTTAACAGTCAATCTCTTGTCACCTTCCATTACTAGAGTGACCTGAACCATAGAGGAGTATGTCTTGAGTTGCAACGCCACAACTCCTCTGCGAATCTCAGGCTTCAACCCTTGTGGGAACCTTCTTACCTTCTGAATCTCCACACTTACATACTCGGGAACTAATCGGGCCAATTCTATAAACTTGGTCTCAAATTCCAACACACTTCTCTCACCTTGTTTCAGTTCTAGAAACTCAATTTTCATTTAACTCCGTTCACAATCTGGGAAATACCTTCCCAAAAACTGACTCAGTAAACCTAGCCCATGAAATAGGGCCTTCTCCTAGTCACACTCTGATGGACTCTCACCAATAATTCGTTTCATTCCTTAGGAAGTAGCTTGCATAATCAGTCTTAAAATTATCACCTACTTGGACAAACCTGAAAGCTCTCTCCATCTCTTTTAATCATACTCCAGCAGTTACTGGATTAGGTTCACTTTTAAACTCAAAGGGGTTAACATTTTGAAAAGATGTGAAATAAACACTTAAGTTTACTCCTTGCTGTTGCTACTGCAACAGTAGTTACCGCCACTAAACCTGTTAGATTAACTGCAACTGTCGTTGCTACGGCTGACGCAACAGATCTAGAATTTCATTTATAGTTGGACCCTTCACAAAATTACTACTATTTTCTTTAGACTGGGTAGCTTCCTTAGGTGGCATTTTCCTGAGACATACAAATAAGTTTATTTAAAACATAACAAAACATTTGACAAAATGTCACCATTTTTAAACAGTGCACCTGTATCAGGAAAATGCTGCCCCAATAAATTACCCATGTCCTTAATATCGGGGTCCATGTACAAAAGAAATCCAGATTAATAGCACTAGTAATTATAGCAACAATGACAGTAGCAGAATCAATAATAGTTCAGGAAACTAAGATACAAAGATACTAAATACCATGGTATAGCTCCTCATTTTATTAGCACTAACTAACTTCCCATCACTACTCAATTACCACACTCACCTTAATATACTTACAAGACTTGGCTGGCTATAATAGCCACCACTTACACAGAGCCAGCTAGTAATTCAAGTCGCGCTTAAGGAATGTTAGACTCCTCTAGGCACCATGGTCCAAATTTCAACCAACCATTTCTCTAAGGATGATTTCTTATCACCCTCAAGTGATTCAACCATCACTGAGTTACCTTTCTCGAGGCTACAACTCCATCCTTAGATCCTGAACTCTCACGGTCACCATTACTCTCCAATAACATCCTGGAATAAAGCTTTCCTTCTTCCTGACAGTTACTCTGACTTGCTTTCAATAACGAGGGCCATCCAATCGCAGAAATTCATTATCATCGAATATCAAAGGAAATTTTAACTCAAGGGAATCAAATAAGAAGAAACTGTGAAGAAGATATAGGTATGACTGAGAGCAACCATACAAGTGCATAAGATGGCCAGTCTTAGTACCGCACAGTTCACAATACATAACTTGGTGGTGTCCCACCAGACCCTTTTGTCACATAGACAAATGGTCGTTTCATATGCATTGTTTGCCCCAATCAATCGATAGAATCACAAAGAAAAGAGGCAATATTTAAATAGAAATTTGCAAATAGGGAGGGAGAAAATCAGATTTATAATAGAATCAACAGAATCATAAGTAGCTTACCTCGGGTTCACAACTTTCTCACAAGAAAGATAAACAACTTATGGAATAAGAAACAATTACTCTGGAGATAAAATACATTTCAAGGAAGGAAATAAAAGAGTTCAAAGATATCACCTCCCGTTCTAATCCACATTCACTACCAAACTTAGTCGTCATAACAGCCCCTGACTATTATCATGCTATTCGAACTCACCAAGGTCACACAATCAGTCCAGTAACATTCCTTGACACAGAAAATGAGATGTTTAAAAATAACGCTGGCGTCTTCTCAACTGACACAACAAGGGCTCGCTCAACGCTGAATCCTCGCAATTAGACTCGTTTTCTCGAGGGAAAAACTAGAAATCTCTATCGGATGTTACTAATAATACCTATGCGAAGGAAACGTACTCTAGGTTAGGGCAGTTCCAGTCCATCCTCGATAAACGTTAGGGTTACGCTTCCGAAACCCTTGACTGAACTTCTAGACTCGCTCCTCTGGTTGAGTTGCTGACTTACATCTATCTATAAACCTTTCTTCACTCTTTTGACTCTACCCATAACCTAAATCAGGGACTCAAACCTGTAGCTCTAATACCAACTGTGACGGCCTCAACCCGGGGTCAGGAGTTGATGTCACCAACAACAATAATAACAATCATAAATCAGTCCAACTCATTAATAATACATAACTACGACCCCTTTACCAAAACCTTTTCCAGGTTTAACTATGACTTAGGTTACTCAACTAACACAACCCGAATTAGCTTACACAATCCTGACCACTAATTTAACGCAGCAACTCAACAAACCTCGACTGGTTTGAACACAACTACCTCAGAGGAGCCTGACACGAAAGGAGCTGGAACTCTCTGCCCTGACTACCGCACAAGAATCTCCTAGGCATCTGCAATACATACAAAATATTCTGCAAGGGTGAGCAATTGCTTGCTCAGCAGCACCACTATATGAATAACAAGTAAAACAGTTTAAAGTAAAGCAATTACAGGAACAGAATTCATAACTTGCTAGAAACATGTAAAACATGATATAAACTGGATACAAAAACTAGCATGCTCTGTAAAACAATATCATCAGTAGTGTGCTGTGTATAAATACTAGAGTTTAATTCTATCATGTTATCTTCATTTTCAAATCCACTGTATAAATCACTTGTTCCATTACGGAACCGCAAAACCCAAATCAGATACTTAGTGGATATGTGAAGATAGTTGATCAGGCTATCACCACCGGAGAGCTCCCACTGCCATCCTATATACCTGTTCTGGAACTCAGAGACTAGCTAGGTCTCTGACCTGCTTGACTAATCGGTTTTATATTGCGCGCAACCGAATTAGCCTCTTACGCCACCTCAATAGGCCTACTCTGGCCCCAATGTATCCCATACCTGACCGTTTTATCCAGTTTTCAAAACACTTGTACCTATCTCATTTTCAAAATCATTTATTTAACCAGCACACATATAAAATCCATTTCACAAATCATTCCATTTAAGATAGGTACCTTTCGAAGTTACTTTTCCCCAAAACAATTTAAAAACAGTGATTTATAACTACAGGGGATACGTAACTTAAAACGTTTTTGTTCCATTACGAGAATAAAATATTTAGCTATTCATATGCACTGAACCATAAAAAAGAATGGTCATGGGGTACTTGCCTTACAGAGCTTTACAACTGATACTAATTGACTCTGAGCCGACTCAGACGCTCAGGCTTTATCGCTTTACTATTTGACTATCCTGGATCCTGACCTCAATGCTCAGGTCCTTCGCTTAGGAACCTCGCTGCGCTTGTCGACTGATCACTAGGTTATCTTAGTTCGATATCAATTCTTGAGTCCTTCGACTAGAACCTACAGAGCTGAAATACTCTACGTTAGACGTCTTGGTATGCTTGACATATCCTCAATAACACATCTACCCATTCGATATCAAATCCTGACTCGTACTTATATGTATTATTATAATACACGCATCAATTTAGGGTTCACGTTCTCAAAATCGGTTTGGGGTCCATTTTCAGAAAATACGCATACTCGTCCTTTTACGAAATTAGGGTCATTGAGTTTTAACAAAACATTCACCACAACATACAATCACGTTCCGCACAGAATATATATATATATATATACTTATCTATACTCGTTCGACATTCCGACAATCATAGGGTATGTCCCGAATTTTCGAATTTAATTTCCAAAAATTCGGGCAGCACTTCCCCTGTTTATCGGCCTACCCGTCGAGCAACTCGACGTCAATTCACAACCAATCACACAATCCAACAACCACCATCACAATTCAATTAACGATACAACTTTTCAAATAATTAATTATTCATATTTATATTTAGTTATTTTAAAATATTAGGACTCAGAATTATATCATCACAGTCCACCGTCCGCTCGTAAAAAGTCATCGCAGACGGCGGCGAAATTTCGCGGGTGCCCGATAAATTCTCGGGTTCCAATGCAAAATTTCACCAATTAATCATTAAAATAATTCTATGCAAATAATTAATATCACATATATTAATCAAATCCTGCAAAAATAATAATAATAAAATAATCAAAATCCCAACTGTGCAAGCAACACAGTAACAGCAGTGAAACACACACGCACAAAAATAATTGCACAGGGGTCGCCGCACCGGAAGAAACCGGCGGCAACCAAACAGTGAAAATGCAGGCAGCACAAAGAGGGAACGAAACAGGGTACACACGCCGCGCGTGTACACAACAAAGCCACCACCACCTCGCCGGAACCCGATGAAGGGCGGCAGCAACCACGAAATCGACACATATATACATCTGATTTACAGATATGCATGTATATATTTTAAAACAAAACCACATAGCAGCTGACACAGGTGGCCGGAAAATAAAAAGAAACGGCGGCCCTCCCTCAAAACTCACCTGAGCCGAGGCCAATAAGAAGTAGGTAAAGAAAAATCGAAAGGAACACAGAAGAATAAGGGGGTATAGCAATTAAACTGAAGCTGATTTGCTTAACAGGAGAGGGGGATAGACACAATTGTGTTTATCTCTCTCTAATTTATTATTGTAAAATAAAATTGAGAATCCTAGAGAGTAACACGTGTATAGAATGATATAAAAATTTGACACGTATACTCCTTACCCCAAATAGCCTAATTTCTGTTTCGCTCGCTAATAATTATCGAACCATGGCACGAGCACATAAAACTTAAAAATTATCCGATTAGATTTCAAAATTTCCGAAATTATTAAAAACTAATAAAATAAATTTTTCCGTAATCTTTAAAACATTTTTGGATCGCACGATAAATACCCGAAATTTACGAGTAACGAACCAAGCTGCACTTGAAACAAATTCAGAAAATCGCGAAAATAGTCTTAAAATATTATAAATATCCCGAAGTTTACAAAAACATAAATCTGGGAATTTAAAAACACTTTCTAAGGTGCGCTTTATACCCACTTTTAACAAATAAACGAATCAACGCGCGTGTGAAATTAATCTAAAAAATTCCCAAAATAATTTTAAAATTCTCGGAATAATACGAACTTAATAAAATATAAGTTTCATAATTTTTGAAGATTTCCATATTAAATATGGATTTTACTATTAAACACACTCAGAAAATCATTTAAAAATAAATAATTAATGAAATATTGATTTCTCAATTTTATAAAGTCCCAAAAATAATTATTGAAATTATAAAGTCATAAAAACAATTTTAAAGACACTCCAAGTATTTATGGAAATAAAACAACAATAATACCATTTTAACAACGATACAGAATCATACAATTCATTAATTAATCACATAATTCAATTCCATACACCAGCAATCACATACACATAGTGACAGAGTAATATCCCACTGACTGAACCCACACAAATATTTTATTTAATCATTTATCCCATAATTACTTATTTAAATAATATTAAAAGTATACGGGTCGTTATATCTGGGGGGCAGGAAGATACCATACCTCAAGACAAGGAAGTTGATAATGGGGACAAAGAACAGGATAATAAGGAGAAAGAATATTGGGTGCTCTATTTTGATGGAGCATCAAAAACAAATTCAAGTGGAGCAGGTTTGGTTTTACAAAGCCCTGATGGGTTCTAATTAATTGAGTATGCCATGAAGTTAGACTTCCCGACCACAAACAATGAGGCAGAATATGAAGCTCTGATAGCTGGTCTTGGCTTAGCAGGGACACTTAGAGTCAAGAACTTAAAAGTCTGTGGAGACTCGAAGCTGTTCATATCCCAGGTAAAGGGAGAGTTTGAGGCAATGAATGATACGATGGCTAAGTATGTCCGCCTAGTAAGGGCTGTGATGACCCAATTCGATGAATTCCATGTTGAGCACATTCCGAGGGAGGAAAATGCTAAGGCAGATGCATTATCAAAGTTTGCTTCATCTGAGATAGAGGAAAGTTCAGGAAGTGTATACTTCCGCATTCTGATGTCACAGAGCATTGATGTTAAGCTTGTAGCTCCTATAGGTCTGGGGATGTCATGGATAGATCCCATTAAGACTCATATTCAAACTAGATGGTTGCCAAACGATGCTACTGAAGCACAGAAGTTGGCTGTTCGAGCACTAAGATACTCTTTGATGAGAGGGATTTTATATAAAAGATCTTTTGTGGTTCCTTACTTAAGGTGTCTCAGGCCCGATGAGGCACGCTTGGCTCTTGAAGAAGTACATGAAGGCATATATGGGCAACACTTGGGGGGCAGAGCGCTAGCTCATAAGATAACCCGTTTAGGCTTCTATTGGCTGGAAATGATGGCCGATGCCAAAGAATATGTGAAGAAGTGTAACCGCTGCCAGAAGCATGCACATGTCGTTAGACAACCCCCCGAGATGTTGACCTCCATCAACTCACCTATCCCCTTTGCTATGTGGGGAATGGATATACTTGGGCCTTTCCCCATGGCCACGACACAAAGGAAGTTCCTGATTGTAGCAATTGATTATTTTACTAAGTGGATTGAAGCCAAACCCTTGGTCAAAATCACAACTAAGTAGGTTGCACAATTCCTATAGGAAAATATCATGTGCCGGTATGGAATTCCCCGCATACTCGTCACTGACAATGGAACACAGTTCAATAATGAAAAATTCAAGAAGTATTGTGATGAGAATGAAATTGAATTACGATTCACCTCTGTGGCTCATCCGCAAGCCAATGGGTAAGCGGAAAAGGTGAATCGGATAATCCTGGACGGACTAAAGAAGAGGATCGAGAAGTCGAGGAATAATTGGGTGGATGAGATACTCCTGATACTATGGGCCTATAGGACTACCTGTAGAGTCATGACTGGAGCAACTCCCTTCATGTTAGCATTTGGGGCAGAAGCAGTTTTTCCTGTGGAGATATCACATTCCTCCCCCAGGATACAGGCCTTCAATACTGAGGAAAATGAGGAAGGGCAAAGGCTAGCCCTGGATCTAATCGACGAAGTACGAGATGAGGCACATGCAAAGATAGTGGAATATCAGAAAAAGGCTTCATTCTATTATAACCTAAGGGTTAAAGAAAGGTTTTTTAAGCAAGGTGACTTAGTCCTGAGGAAGGTGGAAGCTTCTGGTGTAGGGAAGAAAGGGAAACTTGCCCCGAATTGGGAAGGGCCATACAAGGTCAAAAGTGTTCAGGGTAGAGGAAGCTACAAAATTGAGACTGTGGATGGTTTTGAAGTCTCGAGAACTTGGCATACACAAAACCTGAAGGTTTACTATGTGTAAAACAGTTAAAGCACGATTCTCACTTGTCAGAATGACAAGTAGGTTTAAAAGCACCTTGAAGCTTTGCTTGCTTAGGATTTTTATATATTTAGTAATAAAAGATATGTTTAGATTTTATCAGGTTTGAACCCATCTCATGTAAGGTATCAAGAGCACCAAGTTATTATAAAAAGTGTTCAGCTTGATCTAGCCTATTAGATTGGAACATTGTGAAGGATAAAACCAAGTTATAAACTTGAGGTTGAAAACTCAGAAAAACTACGATAATATTTGGACAATACAAGTGAAAATAATCAAAGTCAATTACACGAATTCAAAAATGTCTGAAGAAGATTCCACCCTTGCCTTCTTAATAAGGGGCTCGGCCTCTTCCTGAGAAGAAGATTCCTCCTCTTCAGAGCTGGATTCGGGCTCCCTCCTTTTTTGGCCTTGACCCTGGCTTCCTGATGATGCTCTGATGGGGGACACTGAAGTGCCCTCCTTAATAAGATCGTCAAGCTTATCTGCGACGCCTCCAAGTGCTGGGACTTACACAGGGCAAGGGAAGGAAGATTTTTCAAGAACCTCGAGAAACTCGTCCTGGATAGCCTCCACAGCAACATCCCAACCTTCCTTATAACTGACTGGATGGACGAGGGCATCGTGCTCTACCATTAAGTCCTTGAATTCTTGAGTATCCATCCAGCCATCAAAGGCCTTGTCTTTCTGGGCCTTGAGAATAACAATCTCAGCCCGGGCCGTTTTAAGATCGGAAGTTGAGGAGGCAAGTTGGGCTTCAAGAGCCTCTATACGCCGGTTAGCCTCCTCCAGCTTCTTGTTTGTGTCTTCCAGACCAACTTTCCAAGCCTTGGCTTGGTGAATTGCCCCTTGAAAGTGGACGTTCGCCTACAAGATACAAAGGAAAAATAAGAAATGAGAAAAATTACGACAGAAAACCATGGACACCAAAAGAAAAAGACGTACCATCGCCAAGACCTGAGCTCCGAAAAGCTCGTTAGCCTCCAAGTCCTGTTGAAGGACAAGATTATGATAATCTATAGGAGAAATGGAATGCATACACCATTCCTTGGTAAGCGCTGTGTTACCAACAATCGAATCCTTTTCCCGGATTCCCTAGGCGGGTTGGAAGAAAGCCCCTGGTTTTTGATTTGTATGTAAAGGTTGGTTGGGGCCTTCCTCGTCTCCTTCCTTCTCCTGGAGAAGGAACTCTGGGAAGCGATCCCCAAGGCACGGGTCCTTGAAGACCTTCCCGGCGCGTTTCATCCTGGTCGTTTCCAGATCTTTAGGCTTTGTAGCCTCTTCGATCTTCTCAGCAACTGCAACGAATAAAATAAGTGAATTGAGAAAATAGAAAAGTAGAAAAAATTTAGGCAACTTGAGAAAGGAAGAAAACGTACGTTTTTTAGGAACGGGAGAAAGGCCACGTTCCACAAAAATAGTCTCCCTGATTAAATCCCAAGAGTGGGATGCCCCATTATCTTGGGTAAGGAGGTTGAAGGCCCTGGTCTCCTCCTCAGATAAAACTATGTCATTTGGGCTACCATCCACAGCTTGCCCAAATGACGAACGAAAGAGGGTGCCCCAATCTCCGCCCTCCCAAAGGATGTACAAAAATTCCTTCTTCCACCCCAAGTTATTGTCGGGGATGGACTTCCCATTCACTATGTGGGGAACAGTTGGGCGTTGGTTCAAAGAAACCCACCCCGGATTCTTGTCGGGGTTGTTCTTGAATTGAAAGATCTTTCTGAACACAACAACTGATGTAGGGACGTTGTGCTTGGCACATTGTGACAGGTAACAAAGAATTAGCCTCCAAGAGTTTGGAGGGAGTTGGCAAGGGCTGATGCCCACATTAGCTAGAAGAACAGGGATAAAAGGATGAAAGGAGAGTCTGATACCTGCCCTTAGAGTGTCCCTGTAGACGCAAAGAGCGTCTTTCTTCCATTGACAGGCCCTGTCAGCTGGACCCTCAAGAACCAGCTTAAAGGGTTCCTTGATCTTGAAAATAGTACTCAACTTGTCCAGCTCCTTTGGATCCCGGAAGATACTGATGTGGTCATGCGCGTCTAGATGCGCGTCATACGGGTACTCATCCCCTCAGGTATTGATCATATCAATCAAGGAAGTGTACCTTGATCGAATAGGGAACTCATTAGACTTTTTGGCCACGTTTATCTTGGCCAAACGAGTCATTCTCTTATCAGCCATCTGGAAAGAGGGCGTAAAAGATGATAATTTTAAACACAAGCTATGCAAAAATGAGTGAAAGAAAAGAAGAAAGAAATGTATTTACCTGAAATAATGCTGGAAAAAGGGGCTGGCTTGCTAAAAGAAGGCTTTGGGGCTCAAAAATTTATGTGAGATCTTTAAGAGAAGAAAAGAGAAAGAGAATTCAGAAATGAGAAAGTGAGAAATGAGTGACCCTAGTCACTCCTTTATATAGGCAGAAAAGGGAAGATGAAAGGGCAAAAAAGCCCATTAAGCTGAAGGCCCAAAGGAAAAGCCCAAATTCTGGAATATTTCAGAATATTTTTGGAGTTATTAAGTTCTGGAACCTTCCAGAGTATCTTCAATAATTCTTGAGCCCCATCTCAAATTCAAACAAGACTTAGAGAAATAAAGGCCCAAAACGAGGCCCAAATCCAAAAAGTATTTGGAAAAGTGAAAGCCCAAACGACGCCCAAATCTAAAAAGGATTTGAAAAAAAAGTGAAAGCCCAAACGAGGCCCAAATCCAAAAAGGATTTAAAAAAAGAAAGAAAAAGCCCAAACAAGGCCCAATCGAAATAAGATTTGGAAAAATAAGCCCAATAAAAATCCCAATCCAAGTTAGATTAGGAAAAGACCAATAAAGACCATATATCAGGATTGAGGTTGAATTTGAGGTCGTGAATCCTGTTTGAATTCTTTCGAACAGACGCCCGAAAAATGCGCGTTAAAAAGACCAGGATGGAGGTCGAAGTTGAAGTCGTGGATCTAGTTTGAATTCTTTCGAACAAAAGCCAGAAAAGAGCCTATCAAAAAGAACATGATTCAGGTCGAAATCTTGGTCGTGGATCAAGCTCGAAACTTTTCGAGAATGAGCCAAAAAGGGACCAAAACTTCTACCAAGATCCAGGTCGTGGGTTCGACTAGGATCCAGGTCGAAACCCTGGTCGTGATTCCTAGTCGAAACATCACGAACAGGAATCAAAAAAGGGACCAAAAATTCGACCAAGATCCAGGTCGTGGGTTCGACTAGGATCCAGGTTGAAACCCTGGTCGTGATTCCTAGTCGAAACATCACGAAAAGGTTTCAAAAAAGGGACCAAAACTTCGACCAAGATCCAGGTTGTGGGTTCTACTAGGATCCAGGTCGAAACCCTGGTCGTGATTCCTAGTCGAAACATCACGAACAGGAATCAAACGAGGACCGAAATATTGACCAAAATCTAGGTCAAAGGTTCGACTAGGATCCTGGTCGAAATCCAGGTTGTGGAACCTAGTCGAACTTCTTCGACCAGGATTAAAAAGCTGGCCCAAAATTCGACTAGGATCCAGGTCAAATTTTCGACTAGAATCCTGGTCGAAAAAGGGCTGAAAGTTAGAAAATGTTTCTGAAAAATTGATGAAAATATGGAAAGTTCCGGAAATTAAGAAGAATTCCCGGAATTAAAGGGAAAATTCCTAAAAAAGAGGGAAAAGGTAAGAAAATAGTAGGGAAGTTTTTAAACCCTGAAGCCGCGCACAAGGCAAATCGTTGTAAATGTGTAGGTCACTCCACACTTTACACAAAACGATACCCTGTAAGGGAATGAGTGAACTTAACTTTTGCGAAATCTTTTACGGTTTCCCAAAAGTTGGGGGGAAAATGAGAGGGAATAAATAAATCCTGATTACGTAATTAAATATTGCATTAATTACACATGATTTGGGCTACAAAGCCCAATAAGAAGATGTATGACATTAAAACCAAAAAGGTCAACACATTGATCAAGCCTGATGGACCAGATCAGGCCTGATAAAGCAAAGAAGGCCCAAAACCCTGAGTATTAATTAATTTCCTAATTAATTAATAAGGGAAAAATCAGCTATTAAGAAGAGTCCAAATAAGGACATAAATCCTTGTAGATTAGCCTCCAAGGGACCTAGAAGGATAATGAATTAGTTTCCTACCACTTAGGACTCCAAAGTCCATTCTAATTCTAAGACTTGGCTACCAAGTCTCCTACACCAAGTCCAATTCAAGGACTCCCAACATCTATATAAGGGGCCTCACCCCACAAATCAGAACTACATTTTTTGACTTGATCCTTGGCAATCAGCAAGGTACGTAGGCATCTTGTTAAGACAGATTGAGTCACGAAACACAAGAGCAGTCAAATCGAGCCACGAAGCTCACGTTCCTTAGTAATAAACATAATAATTATATACCTTAGTTTTTAATCAATAACAATTACGAAATTAAAAATGAAGTTCACAATTTTTTGTTTAAAAAATATTAAAATTTAATGAAATAGTTTAAAGTGGTATGTAGTTGAATCACAGGAAAATCACACTTATCCAAAATTATTACACATTAGAATCAAATTTAACATTATTATTTTTTCAAATTTCAATTGTTAATCATTTTATTATATTTAAATATAATTATTTTTGTACATTAGGAACGAACGAATTTGATAAAATTGTATAATAGAACATGAGTTCTTTAGGGTTCCCTGTATAAAAGGGTTCCCTCTTGAAAAAAGCCAATATTATTATTCTATAATATACACCGAAAAAAAATTCCTGGATTACCGGAAAACTTTCGGTAAATTTTATTTTTCTGAAAAATTACTAAAAAAACCATTTTTTCTTTAAAATTACAATGCAACCAAAATTATTTTTTCTAAAAATATTTACAATGTAACCAAAATTAATCAAATTTACAACTAGTTATATCGAGTTTTTGGTTCGCATTCGAGTTTGATTTTAGTTACATTCGAGTTTTCACGGAAGTTGCTGAAATCGGTTGAGTTTCCATCTATTTGCATTGAGTTGAAGAAAATTTGTATTTTGCAAAAAAAGGTTAAAAACATATTTTCCCAAATATAATTAAAATAAGATATTTTTGTGAATATTATTTAAAAAAAGATTCTATTTTTTAGAAAAAAATCTTTTTGAATTTAAGTACTTTTAGAAAAAAAAACTATTTTTATTATTTAAGGGGTGTTTGGTTTGTGTCAAAAAAATGAAATAAAATACGAAAAGGGAAAGAAAGAGAAAGGAAATGAATGGTCTCAAATTGTTTTACTTTTTTGGTTCCCATCTATTATGGATTAAAAACTAAGGTATATAATTGCTGTATTTATTACTAAGGAACGTGAGCTTCGAGGCTCGATTTGACTGCTCTTGTGTTTCGTCTGATTTGTTGGGTGAGGCCCCTTGTATAGAAGTTGGGAGTCCTTGATTTGGACTTGGGTTAGAAGACTTGATGGACAAGTCTTGGAATTAGAATGGACTTTGGAGTCCTAGGAAGTAGGAAGCTGATTCCTTATCCAATGAGGTTCCTTGGAGGCCAATCTACAAGGATTTATATCCTCACCAGGACTCATCTTAATAACTATTTTTCGCCCTTATTAACTAATTACGAAATTAATTGATATTCAGGGTTTTGGGCTTTCTTTATTCCGTCAGGCCTGATCTAGTCCATCAGGCCTGATCAATGTGTTAACCTTTTTGGTCTGAATGTCATACATATTCTTATTGGGCCTTATAGCCCAACTCACCTATAATTAATGCAATATTAATTACGTAATCAGGATTTATTTACTCCCTATCATTTGCCCCCCAATTTTTGGGAAAACGTATAAGATTTCACAAAAGTTAAGTTCACTCATTCCCTTACAGGGTATCATTTTGTGTAAAGTGTGGAGCGACCTACACATTTACAACGATTTGCTTTTATCTCTATTATCTTAATTTCCCAGAATTTTACCTAAACTCTGGGATCTTTCCTCATTTTTCTGGATTTTTCTCTGAATTCTGGGATTTTTCCTCATTTTTCTGGATTTTTCCCTTAATTCTTGGAGTTTTCCTCATTTTATGGCTTAAAATTGATCAGGGGTCATACCAAATCGATCAAGAATCTTAATCAAAATTGACCAGGATCCTGATCGAACTTACTGTGATATTGTCACTCTGGTCGATTGAATCTTCGATCAGGATTCCTGATCGATTTCGATCAGGATCCTGATCGAACTTATTATTCCTGATCGATTTCGATCAGGATCCTGATCTATTTCGATCAGGATCCTGATCGAACTAGCTCAGAAAACATCACTTTAATCGATGGAATCTTCGATCAGGATTTATGCAAAATCGATCAGGATTCCTGATCGAATTAGCTAACTTTTTACCCTTTAGATCGAATGAAATATCGATTAGGGTTCTTCCTTCTATCAATCAGGACTCTGATCGAACTAAGTGGTTTTTTACCCTTTTGATCGAATGAAATATCGATCAGGGTTCTTCCTTCTATCAATCAGGACTCTGATCGAACTAAGTGGTTTTTTACCCTTTAGATCGAATGAAATATCGATCAGGGTTCTTCCTTCTATCGATCAGGACTCTGATCGAATTAAGTGATTTTTTACCCTTTAGATCGAATAGAATATCGACCATGATTCTTCCTTCTATCGATCAGGACTCTTATCGAACTATTTCTTCGAAGTTCTGGTCAATTTTTGACCCATTATTTTCCATCTGTGCTTCTAGAATATTCCTGACACTTCTCTATAATGGGCTTTCCTCAAGTTGGGCCTAGCTGCATGGGCCTTAAAACGCCTCGTATTCCGAGCTTTTCGCTTATATAAGAGAAGTGAGAAGTGAGAATCCTCCCTTCACTTCTCATTTCTCAACTTTTCTCTCAAAAAACTCTCTCAAATTTCTCTTAAGGTTCCTCTCTTTGAAAGGCGATTTCCGGCGACCTCAGCCACCGTAGCTCCACCACCTTCAAGTTTTTCTGGGTTTCAAGCCTTCATCCAAAGAATATCAATGGCGGATCGCGACATAGCCCGCTTGGGGAAGATGAACACTTCCAAGAGAGGTACAGCCATTCAAATCCAATCTCCGTATAGTTCCTTAATCGATATGATAAACTCTAGAGGCGATGAATATCCCTCTTTATTTGAATTAGATTCATATAACCATGGTAACACCTTTCATGAGTTAGATGGTAGAATCAAGTCCATGAACACCATGTATAGACTTCCACCTCATTTTAGAATTACCCCAGCCGCCCCTGGGGATAGGACATGTAACTGGGAGGGTGACACTTTGTTTATTTATTGAGGAGCCTTGACCGCGGGTCTTAGGTTTCCATTTCATTAATTTATTCCTCATTTGCTTGCTGATGTAAAAATTAACCCTTGTCAACTTCACCCTAATGCATGGAGGAATATTATCTGTTTTATGGTTTTGTGTCTTAGAAATAAATTTCCCCTTTTCGTAGCTGTCTTTAGGAAAGTTTTCCAATTTTATAATAGTTCCATGGGTAAACCGGGCTGGGTTTTAATTCGTCAACGGCCCAAAATTCCCCATATCTTCGATAGTAACTTTATAGTTGAGAACAACCCTAAATGGAGGGATGAGTTTGTTAGGCTGACCTGGGCTGGGGGCGATTGGGCCACACTCTTCCGTAGGCCCTTTTGTAAAGTGTCAGACGGTAGTCCGGGTATCATCAGGTTAACTGATGAGGAGGAGGTGGCCTATCAAACCCTCATTTCAGATGATGGAAAAACAGATACTTGGACTCTTTTAGAAGAGTTCTCGTTGAAGAAAGTCGGTCTCTCTCAAGCCAGTGATAAGGGTAAACTTACATCTGTGCTACTGTTTCTTTTTTCCTTTTTATTACAACTTTATTATCTTCTGAAGTTTAATATTCTTTTTTCTTTTTCTTTCAGCTTGTGAGGCCATTAATAATATCAACAGGCCTAAGGAGGGGGAATCTGGCCGCCAGAAGAGGGCCAAGATAAACAGAGATCCCAGGGGCAAGCCCGATGCTCCCACCTTCCTTAGGCCTCATGTCCCTAGTTATGGAGCTGGGGGATGATGTGGATCCTCCACTTAAGGCACACTCCTTCAGGCCTAACTGGGGCTTTAGGAGAAGTGACATGATGGTTGGATCCACCAAGTATGCTAAGGATTGGTCGTACCATTCCATCACTCCCCACGACTTCACTGACATCGTCATGGGGAGTGACATTGAGACCATCGAGCTTCTGGATTCTCAGGCCCAAGCTGCGGTAACATACTACTCTTTCTTTTTTAAATTCCAACTTTCTTGTTTTTCAATGAACTTGTGTTAACTCATGTTTCTTTGTGCAGAGTAACACCTACTTCCAGGCGGCCCTCCATCAGGCTAGGTCTTGGAAGGGTAACTTCGACGAGTTTGAGAAGGAGATGAAGAAATGGGAGGAGATAGCTAAGGTCCTGGAAAGAAGCTGGACACAAAGAAGGAGGAGCTGTCTAAGGCTCATTCTGAGCTGGTGAAACTTAGGAGTGATAAGGAAAAACTCATTGATGATTACATGGATTCTGATAAATTCAAGAATCTCATGGAGATTCATGATGAGGGTCTTTATTCCCTACAGTTTACCCAGAAATGGGATGCGGCCATGAAGGCGGTTTCTGAGAGGCTTCCGGGCTTAGTCGACACTAAGGACTTTATAAGTCCTGAGCAGGCTGAGACGTAGGACAGCATAGATGCCATCTTCAACTCCCCTCAGCCGGATGATCGCATCTTGGATCCTAGCACTACTTCTCCTCCTGCCTCTTCCCCGAAGGATACCGAGAAAGAAGGTGCTGATAAGGAGCAAGGGAATGAAGGCTCCCGCATGGAGGAGTAGTTTTTCTAGTTTGTAATTTTATTCGTAACTTATTGTTGAACTTTATTTGTATCCGGAACTTATTACCCTTCGGGGTTAATTTTTGCTGCATACCTTTCTCCTTTAACTTTCCAGCACTTATTATGCTTTTAACGTTAAATGACCTGAACTACTTAGCCCTTTGTGCGACAAACACTCTTTATGATAGAAGAATTCTTAAAGTCTTCTTCTTTTAATGATCAAAACATGATCTTTGTTAAAATCACACAAAGTATTATCATAACTTAAATATCCAAAGGTTGAAATAATTTCAAACTTATTAATATGAAGTCTAGTTTTCCAAAACCTTACATAGTATGGGTTCGACCCTTAAAAATAATGACTAAATCCTATTGGAATTAAAATATAAAATCCTACGCAAGCAAAGCTTCAAGGTGCTTTTCAACCTACTTGTCGCTTTGACAAGTGAGAATCGTACTCAACTGATTTACATATAGTAAACCTTCAGGTTTTGTGCATGCCAAGTTCTCGGGACTTCAAAACCATCCATAGTCTCTAACTTGTAGGTTCACCTTCCTTGAACACTCTTAACCTTGTACGGCCCTTCCCAATTCGGGGCAATCTTTCCTTTCTGCCCAACGCCAGAGGCTTCCACCTTCCTCAAGACTAAGTCTCCTTGCTTGAAGAACCTTTCCTTAACCCTTAGATTGTAGTAGAATGAAGCTTTTTTATGATATTCCACTATCTTCGCATGTGCTTCATCTCGTACTTCATCAATTAGATCCAGGGCTAATCTTTGTCTTTCCTCATTTTCTTCAGCGTTAAAGGCTTGAATCCTGGGAGACGAATGTGATATCTCTATAGGAACAACCGCTTAAGCTCCATATGCCAACATGAAGGGAGTGGCTCCAGTAGTGACTTTGCAAGTAGTTCTATAAGCCCATAGTATTGGGAGTATTTCATCCACCCAGTTATTCCTTGAGTTTTCGATCCTCTTCTTTAGTCCATCCAGGATTATTTGATTCGTCACTTCCGCTTGCCCATTGGCTTGTGGGTGAGCCACAGAGGTGAATCGTAACTCAATTTCATTCTCCTCATAATACTTCTTGAATTCATCATTGTTAAATTGTGTTCAATTGTCAGTGACTAGGATGCGGGGAATTCTATACCGGCACATGATATTTTCCCACAGGAACTGTGCAACCTGCTTAGTTGTGATCTTGGCCAAAGGCTTGGCTTCAATCCACTTAGTAAAATAGTCAATGGCTACAATTAAAAACTTCCTCTGTAACGAGGCCATGGGGAAAGGTCCAAGTATATCCATTCCCCACATAGCAAAGGGGATGGGTGAGTTGATGGAGGTCAATATCTCGGGGTTGTCTAACGACAGGTGCATGCTTCTGACAGCGGTCACACTTCCTTACATACTCTTTGGCATGAGCCATCATTTCTGGCCAATAGAAGCCTAAACGAGTTATCTTATAAGCTAAGGCCCTGCCCCCAAGTGTTGCCCACAGATACCTTCATGTACTTCTTCAAGAGCCAAGCATGCCTCATCAGGCCGAAGACATCTTAAGTAAGGAACTACGAAAGATCTTTTGTACAAGATTTCATCTATCAAAAAGTATCTTAGTGCTCGAACAACCAATTTTTGTGCTTCAGTAGCATCGTTCGACAACCAACCGGTTTGAATGTGAGTCTTTATGGGATCTATCCATGACGTCCCCAGGCCTATATGAGCTACAAGCTTAACATCAATGCTCCGTGTCTTCAGAACGTTGAAGTACACACTTCCTGAACTTTCCTCTATCTCAGATAAAGAAAACTTTGATAATGCATCTGCCTTAGCATTTTCCTCCCTCGGAATGTGCTCAACATGGCATTCATCGAATTGGGTCATTACAGCCCTTACTAGGAGAACATATTTAGCCATTGTATCATCCCTTGCCTCAAACTCTCCCTTTACCTGGGATATTACTAGCTTCGAGTCCCCACAGACTTGTAAGTTCTTGACTCTAAGTGTCCCTGCTAAGCCAAGACCAGCTATCAGGGCTTCATATTCTACCTCATTGTTTGTAATTGGGAAGTCTAACTTCATGGCATACTCAATTAATTAGAACCCATCAGGGCTTTGTAAAACCAAACCTGCTCCACTTGAATTTGTTTTTGATGCTCCATCAAAATAGAGAAACCAGTATTCTTTCTCCTTATCAACCTTTTCTTTGTCCTCCTTATCAACTTCCTTGTCTTGAGGTATGGTATCTTCCTGCCCCCGACTTCTTGGTTGGGTATGGTACATTCCACCATGAAGTCAGCCAGTGCCTGGGCTTTTATCGCCGTTCGTGGATTATACTTGATGTCGAATTCTCCCAACTCTATTTCCCACTTAATCAGCCTCCCACTAGCCTTGGGACTATGAATGATATTTCTCAGGGGTTGATTTGTTAGCACCTCAATCTTGTGAGCCTGGAAGTAAGGACGCAACTTTCTCGAAGCCATTACCAAAGCTAAAGCAAACTTCTCAATAGTTCAATTATTTAATTCAGCTCCATGCAGAATTTTACTGACATAGTACACGGGTTTCTGGATTTTTAGTTCCTCCTTGACCAATACAGTGCTCAAGGCACTCTCTGGAACTGCCAAGTATAAGTATAAAACTTCATTCGAAGCTAGCTTGGCCAGCAACGGGGCCTGAGCCATATATTTCTTTAATTCCTCAAATTTCTTTTGGCTTTCTTCACTCCATACAAAATCCTTAACTTTCTTTAAAGACTTGAAGAACGATAAGCACTTATCCCAAGACTTGGAGATGAATCGTCCCAATGCAGCAATCCTTCCAGTGAGCTTCTGAACATCTTTGATGGTTTTTGGTGGCTCCATGTCCAAGATTGCTTTTATTTTATCGGGATTGGCCTCGATTCCTCTCTTGGAGACCATCAATCCCAAAAACTTTCCAGACCCTACTCCGAAAGCACACTTCGTAGGATTTAACATCATCTTATGGTATCTCAGGACCTCAAAAGCTTCCTTCAAATGGGTTATATGATCAGTCTTTACTAGACTTTTGATTAACATGTCATCTACATAGACTTCCATGGTCTTGCCAATAAGATCCTTAAAAATCTTATTTACCAACCTTTGATAGGTATCTCCTGCATTCTTGAGACCAAATGCCATAACAAGATAACAATAAACACCAAAGTCAGTGATGAATGATACCTTAGGAATGTCGTTCTCGTGCATCTTGATATGATTGTATCCACTAAATTCATCCATGAAGCTCAGCATCTCATTCCCAACAGTGGCATCTATCAAAGTGTCAATCCTTGGCAACGAAAATAGTCCTTAGGGCATGCATCATTCAGATCAGTGAAGTCTACACACATCCTCCATTTTTATTGGCCTTTTTCACCATTACAGGGTTTTCTAACCATTCCGGAAACTGTATCTCCTCAATGAAACCAGCCTCCAAGAGTTTCTCAACTTCTTGTTTATAGCTTCTTGCCTTTTCGGAGCAAAGCTTCTTTTCTTTTGCTTCACTGTTTTCCGACTTGGATCCACATTCAGCTTGTGAGTGATCATTTTTGGGTCTATTCCTGGCATATCAGCTGCCGACCATGCGAAACACATCACTATTTTCTTGCAAAAATTTCACCAACTTCCCTCTAAGGGGCTTTTCTAGTGTTGCTCCAATGAAAGTCACTTTTTCAGGATCCTCGGGGGCCAAAAAAATCATAATCAAGTCTTCTGCTGGCTTCCCTCATTTCTCATCATTCTCTCGGATATCCAGATCTTCAATAGGCAAAACTTGCCCCCCAACTCCATCTGCCCTTAGAGAGGCTATATAACAACTCCTCGCCATTTTTTGATCTCCTCTCTCTTCTCCGATCCCATCCCGGGTGGGAAACTTCATAACTGAATGGTAGGAAGAAGGGACTGCCTTGAAGGCGTGTATCCCTGTTCTTCCCATGATAGCGTTGTAAGTCGAACTAGCCTTTACCACCACAAAGTCCAACATCTGAGTTGCTTGCCTCGGTTCTTGTCCTATGGTTGTTGGCACTTCTACGGGGCATTCCACTCCCGCGAATCCATATATCGGCATGTCAGTTGGGGTCAATTGGGAGTCATTATATCCCATCCTTAAAAAGGTGTCATGGAGAAAAATATCCACTGAAACACCATTATCCACAAGGACCCTTCTCACCGGGCTGTTCCCTATTATCGGGGTGATGACTAGCGGGTCCTCATGGGGAAATTTCACACCCTCCAGATCAGAATCATCAAAAGATATTGTTACTTCTGTCCTGGCCCTCTTCGGGACTTCCCCAACAATATGCATAACTTCTCGAGCATACGCTTTCCTGGAGTTCTTGGATAGTCCAGCAGCAGTTGGCCCTCCAAAAATTATGTTTATCACAGGCCCTCGAGGCCGCGGCCTTCCAAAAATTGCATTTATAACCGGTCCTCTAGGCTGGGGATTCCGCCCCTGATCGTCTTGGTCCCTCCTACGATCTTCAAAGTTCTTTCTTCCATTATTATTCCTATCCACTCCTTCTCCAGTGTATTTGTTTAATCTTCCTTTTCGAATGAGGAAATCAATTTCATCTTTCAGTTGTCTACACTCATCGGTGTCATGACCAACATCTTTATGAAATCTGCAATACTTGCTTTTATCTAGCTTGGTAGGATCGGCCTTTAAAGGGTTAGGCCAACGAATATCTTGATCTTTCTCGATTTCCATCAAGATCTGGCTTCTATGAGCATTCAGCTTAGCGTATTTAGTGAACTTTTGCCCAGGTCCTCCCTTCTTGGGGGTTGAATCAAGGTTCTCAGTTCTAGGATACTTGTTCTTAGCGATATATTCCAGGTCAGTTTTCCACTTTTTACGTCCAGCGGGGTCACTACTCACTACGGTCTTCCTCATGCTCTCTTCCACCTTGATCTACTTCCCGGCTCTATCTTGGAGCTGCAACATGCTTTCAGGGGGGCGTTTGGCCAAGGACATCTTGAAGAATTCATCCCTAGTTCCCTGTTGCAGCGCTATCATGGCTACCTTGTCATCAAGGTCCGGGACTTTTAAAGCCTCCTTTGTGAAATGATTCAGGTATTCTCTCAAGGATTCCTTTGCTCCTTGTACAATGCTCATGAGGGATGCTGAACTTTTCTCATGCACTCTCCCGATGATGAACTGCTTAACAAAATCCTGACTTAATTCTCTTATGGATCCAATAGAGTTCGGGGGTAAACGACTATACCACCTTTGAGCCATACCCGACAGGTTTTGAGGAAAGGCCCGACACTTAATAGCGTCATTCACGGGCTGTAGAAATAGTGCATTGGAGAATGTCCTGACATGATTGGCGGGATCTCCAGTGCCATCATAAGCTTTAATAATGGGCATCTTGAACTTCCTTGAGATATGGGCATTCATTATTTCTTCAGTGAATGGTGGGGTAGGATCATCACGATCTCCAAGGGGAAGAAGATTGCTTGGATCAGCCCTTGGCATAACAGCCCTTCTCTGTGTTGGACCATCCAGGTCTATGATAGGGGGAGGATTCCTCCCCCTTGGAGGTAGTGGGGGTCTGGTGTTCTGGTGCGCCTCCAAGTTGCGCTTCAGCCTTTGAATCTCAGCTTCAAGAGCTCTGATCCTTTCCTGCACTTCTTGGGAATTCGTCCCTTGGGTGTTCCTAGGGCGTTGACGACTATCAGCCATCGGCTCTTTTCCAACATGCCTCCTTCTTGGGACCACTTCATCATCTGATGATTCAGAGTCTCTCTCAGTGTAAGGACCAGAAAATTCCTGATCCTCAGGGATTGGAGCCAAACCTTGTATATAGGGGGGCGATCGCCCTCGTGCTTCGCTCCGCCCAGCATGTCCGCTTCCTCCAACCTCGGGGTAAAGGGGCATCCCATATGGGGGGTTAGTAGTCACAATAGTTGAATATTCATACCCAATGGGTCGAGAATTCACAGGTGCATGTAATTGTTGAACTTGGGGATTCGTACCTTGAGTAGCCGAGGGAATCGTCCCTTGTGGCTGCGGTTCAGTTGCCCCTATCTGGGCTTCTCCTTGTGTGGCTGCATAAGTTGAATGAGGAGGTACCTCCACAGTTGACGACATCACTTGGGTTGTCCCCGTTGGTGTTCTTCCTTCAAGGGCTCTAATTGTTCTCCGTAGTTCTCGCCATGGTTGTTGTTGTGCTTTCCCACAAACGGTGCCAAATGTTATGGATTAAAAACTAAGGTATATAATTGTTGTATTTATTACTAAGGAACGTGAGCTTCGAGACTAGATTTGACTGCTCTTGTTTTTCGTGACTCAATCTACCTTAACAAGATACCTACGTACCTTGCTGATTGCCAAGGATCAAGTCAAAAAACTGTAGTTCTGATTTGTGGGGTGAGGCCCCTTATATAAATGTTGGGAGTCCTTGATTTGGACTTGGGTTAGGAGACTTGGTGGACAAGTCTTGGAATTAGAATGGACTTTAGAGTCCTAGGAAGTAGGAAGCTGATTCCTTATCTCACGAGGTTCCTTGGAGGCCAATCTACAAGGATTTATATCCTCACCAGGACTCATCTTAATAGCTATTTTTCTCCCTTATTAACTAATTATGAAATTAATTGATATTTAGGGTTTTGGGATTTTTTTGTTCGTCAGGCCTGATCTGGTCCATCAGGCTTGATTAATGTGTTAACCTTTTTGGTCTGAATGTCATACATCTTCTTATTGGGCCTTATAGCCCAATTCACGTATAATTAATGCAATATTAATTACGTAATCAGGATTTATTTACTCCCTATCACCATCCAGAAATGGAATGAAATACTACATGATTATATTAATTTTTAAATTTTCCTATATCACGAATGCAAAAAGAGTCAAATTTATTCATGTTAATTATAATATAATTTATTTACTTTAAAATTAATTGAAAAATTAATCTATAAAAACTAATTTTTTTTAATAAATTAACACATAAATTAGATATTAAAATTATTTTAAATTTATAAAACTAAATAATAAATTATTTTTTATTTTAAAAACATTATTTACATAATAATCTATTTTTTGGGTTATAAGATTTAAATTATAAGTAAAATGAAAATAAAAGGGGAACATAGAAAGCAAATACCAGGGGGGTGGGGAATAAGCATCGAGGGATTTGGGATAAACCTAAACCTAAAAAAGAGTAAAGAAAATGACAATTTTTACTAGACAAACAACAAAGGGAATGAATTTAATCAATTTCCTTTTCCTTTATTAATTACCTTTAACCAAATGCCCCATAGTGGTTTGATTGTGTTTTATGTGATAATTTTCCTTTTTATTAATGAACCTTACATTAAACACATATTTTAACGAAGTTCGGAATGGGGGAGGATCAAATTTTCTGCGATATCAAGTTGAAAACTTGGAATAAAAAGGAAACCCTCTAACATTGTAGCCTATAGCTTACTCATTACAAGAAATTCAGTATTACACTCAGTATTAACATAGTATTTGATTATTTTCTATTGCAAGAGAAATTCAGTGCAATTCAAATAGAAATTGGTCCAAAACACGGTCAAGCCATGGTTAACAATAATATAGCGAGGGGTCGAAAGATATAGAATGAAGAGATTACGAGGATTACTCGCTTAAATCCTTACACCCCGTGCACGGTTCCTTAAATATTTTCTCTCTTATATTATATATAATTTTAGTGAATGTGAAAGATAGAAACATAAGTAATAATATGAAATCTTTTGTATATATTAACTATTTTAAAATTATAAATCATTCCTTTTCTTTATTTATTCACTTAAGTTCATCTTTAATCCAAATATTAGACTCTTAGGTATGAAATAGCGCACAGAGGGGGTGAATGTGTGTTTCTTGATTTTTCTTTAAAACTTTATAAATAACTTTCAAGAAAATCAAGTTTTGTGTTTTAGACTTTTGAACATGACATATTATATAATATGAGAGAATACTCCAAGGATGATCCTAAAAATCAAGTATATAGTGCTTATAAATCTGTGTACATGAATGTTTAAGAACTCATCTACTACTTGAGAGAATACAAGAAATCTTAGACTGTTTTGTTACAACTGGAACTAAGGACCCGTGACATATTTTATAGATCAACATGCACAGTTTATAGAAATTTCACTAAAATAGACTAATATATCTTCTAAAGTCCTTTTGTCTGTTTCCATCTTGAGTGCTACAAATCCTTATACAATACTGTTACCCTCCTTTGTCCAGTTTATCTTGACTCTTGATCTTGCACTCTTCAAGTTGCATTTGTAGACTTTCCATTTGAGTGATAAAATGCTTTGTTGACAGATAATATTGAATCTTCAGGATATATACATTCAGTAATTGAAGTTGTTATCGAGATCTTTAAAGTGTGTAGAGATGTCTATATCGTGATGCAAAATAGCTTGTCGATATCTGTAATAACCCCAAAAATTTTAACTTTTTGTAACCCTTATGAATAGTGTTTTTGCTAATTATGCTGAATAAGAAAACTTTTCCTACCACACTTGTAGAGGTTCTTTTATTGTTATTCTGAGATCTTATTAGTACTCTATATGGTATATAAGTGTATGTAAAGATCGTCAGAATCCAAATTCGAACACTTTGATTTTTTCCGAAAATTCACCAGATACCGAAAGAATTGAGTATAAGGTAATAGGATAAAAAATGATTTAAATTCAAGGATTATAAGAGAGGATCATAAAAGGAATATAATGTATTGAGAAAGGTTAAGGGAACCCAAGTAATAAGATCTCAGGTATGATCCCTCGAACGATAAACGAAAATGAAAGTTAAGCGAACCGTATAACAGATCAGCGATTATTAGCCAAGTAATTAGGAGTTAATCAAAGAGGTTAGTGATGATGATGTCATCACACCAACAAGAAGAGGATAGGTGTGGGAAGATGACATAGGAGGATGACATAAGCATGACCAAAAGGGAAGGAATTGTTGGTTGATTTCAAGCCACACAAATTTTACCATGGTTAAAAGGTAAAACAAAAGGTAGCAACCAAGCCAAGGCAAAACAAATCACAAAACACAAATTAAAAGTTGACTTTTGCTTTCCAAGAACAAAAGCTCTCGGCCAAAACTAGAGCCGCAACTTCAAACTACCATATCTCCTTCAATCTCACTCAAATAGTATGTTTTATAGCTCTTTGGAAAGGTATTGAGATGGACTACAACTCTTGTTCATAAGTATCGTCCAAATAAGCATGGTAAGACCCTCAGTTTGACAGTTCTTTAAATCTGACTTTTAGAAACTTCAAAATCTAACTTTGTGTTCTTGATTTCTTTGAAAAGATCAAACTTGTAGGAGGTGCCCTAAGACTTCCTAGATACTCTAACCACTCCAAGGAAGGTATAACACCTCCAAACCCTAACTTTACTTTGAGTATTATGATGGTTTTGATGGTTATAGTAAATGAGAAGCATGATGCTTGTGTGTTTAGAGTTTGGATTGGATTTGTAGTGATTTGGATGTTGAAATCTTGTTTATAGTTAATGAAAGTATAGCTAGTAGTTCATGTGTGGGGTTGTATAAATTGGAAAATCTTGAGGTTTGGGGACTGATGTAGTAAGGTTTGGATGAGGGTTGGTTGTATTGTTGGTTGTGAGTTGAATGGTGGTTGTTTGGAGTGGTTTAAAACTTGGTAATCGCGTAAACACAGTCGTCGTAATGCCCAATTTCATACAACTGCTTGTTCTTAGTGTTCGGGACAGAATTTGGGTTCCAAATGTTCAAGAGCTTAAAGATGAGATCTTAGATGAAAGTTAGTTTGAGGAATAAGATTTAGAGCAAACCCTGAACGTGATAGTCAGGGAGGTCACCATCAAGATAGAAGGAACCCATAACATAATGAAGTGGAAAATGAGGATTTAAAACATGTAGAATAACCCCGATTATGGAGAGGAGGAGGGAACGTTCAGACTAAAGAAGCAGAAAGTCGAGTAAGGAAAGGAGACTCGAGACGGTACTCCTATACGGCAATTCATGAACCTGTCTAAAGAGAACTTAGACTATTATCCCCAACCACCACCCCGAGGAGACAGTGCGGTGGGAAATTCTTTCAGGACCTTTAAGTCGCTAAGCTCTCAGAGTTCCAAGGAACAAGCGAACCCAGTAGAGGCGAGAGCCTGGCTAAAGGAAATATATGAATCATTTGAGATTCTAAATGATGGATGAATCACAAAAGACTGTTTTTGTCACTTACCCTCCTAAGAGAGAGGCCACCCGCTGGTGAAAGACCAAGAAAGGCACGGAGCCAGAGGTTAGAATAAACTGATTAAAGTTCAGTCAATTATTTTCGGGAAAGTAATTCCCAAGGTTATGGAGATAGTGTAAAAGCTTTAGAGCCGAAACAAAGGCGGACGAGTATGATAAATTATGAATCTAAAATTGTAAAAGTTGTCAAGATTCGTTCTGATGACAAGAATCCTAGAACAACGTGATGTTTGAAGTCAATGATTGGTGGGTTCGTGAAATGATTGTAAGAGAGAGGTAAATAAAAAGAAACTGAAGTGGAAAGGAATATAAAGGAAATAGAGTTTGAGGAATGATAAGGGAGTTGGGTATGAGGAAACCCTAAAGACTCGTAGCAATAGAAATAGAAAAGTATGTAATCGTCAGGATGAGGGTGATTCACCATGAGTTAAAGTTGATGATTGAAGGAATAAGAGATACATATATTTTATCCCCTTTAAGTTGGGAGGATTCGAGGAAACCTTGAGATAGTTTGAAGGATAAATAATGAGACGCGGATAGACGGAAGAGACAAGAAAGTAAGAAATTAGGAAATTGGATGAAGGAAGTAACCTTCAAAAATGGAAAGTGTATGTAACACCTGTGACTTGATACCCAAAAGGAGACACCAAGTACAAAAGATATCCCAACATTGAGATGGCTGTTGAGATAAACAACAAAAGTAAATAAGGATTTATTAAGAAGAAGTTCACGTTGAACACGACCAATATGTTCCAGAACATCCATGTGATCATTGCCAAATTAGGAAAGAAAAGTAGATAACCATTGTTATCTTTTGGAGGCCATATTGATTGACCTCATTTTGAATATAGATGTTATTGTGAAATTAGGCATATACTATCGAGATGGGAATGATTGAATAAGACACCCTTATCAGGGATGACTTGATTTATCTATGGAAGGATGCAAGTACCTTTTTAAAACAAGGTGGAATTAAGGATGGAACCTCGATAATTTGAGATGAACCATAGAGGAATGCATAAAGGTTGGCATTTCACCCTTAATAGGGACATTATGAGTTGGGTAGTATGGAACGAAGGATTAAGGTAACAACAATCTTTAAGGATCAGTGGAGAAATTTTTCAAAAGTATATAGACAATGGTTCTAGTATCTAGGGAATACAGGAGGAACAATTCAAGGATAACCTTAGAGGTCTTACAAGGAGAAAAGGTAATATACAAAGTTCTCAAGAATAGAAATTTTGATAAAGGAAATATGACGTAATTATAATAATGTCAGGTGGGGCACATGTTGAACCATAAGAAAGTATAGATCGACCCAATGAGGTTCGAGATTGGTGAAAACAAGAAGGACCCAAGATAAGAGACGTCCTAAGTATGATCGAGAGTCAGTCGTGGCAATGTTCACATCTAAAGACCAAGACAATGACTTATGGAAAAAATGGTGATTTTTTTCTTCTCACCAGGACTTAAGAAAAGCATTTTCACATAAGCAGTGATTGAAATGAGGTAGAAAATTTATTTGGAGGCGGTTAAAAAATGACATTGATTGTAAGGAAATTTTACTATCAGGAAAGGTCAAAGAGGTGGCCGACACTTTAAGTGTAAGAGGACAATTATAAGCACACGTGCCGGAGGAATACAGTGATGATGGTTAAAGTCGTGAAGGTTGTATTATGGTTTGAAAGATTGACATTTCTTCTGATGATTGTACGATACTCAACCGTAATAGTAGTTTGGTAAAGATTTAATTCATGTTAGCACTGTGAGCGGGCTATCTATTTTAGAAGTTCCTATCTTGAGATAAGCCAGGACCATGTTACGAGAGGACTAAATGAACCTTTGAGCTTCATGTCTCCTAATAAAGACATATGGTTAATAATGGTATTAACCTGCTATCGTTGCTTTCATTGAAACTCTTCTGAAATTTTATCTGCTTCATGTCTTATGTGCGTCAAGTTCAGGAGTGTTCTTCATGAATTATGAGCGGTGATCATGTTACCTCCTTAGAAGAATTCGATACGATAGGTATGGACTCCATATGGTGAGCTATTAAGATTCCAAGGAAAACGAATGAGTACCGTAGGTCCGTGGTGGACTATAGTAATGCATCAACGATTCTTTGAATAATGAGCCGATAACAACTGTGAGAGTTGTATTGTAATGAATGTTGAGATTGAGTACCACTAATCGGGTCGTGGTGATGTATAAGTTATTATTGATAGACTATTTAAGTCGATTATCTACCTATTGAATATTTATTCCTTCTTATCAATAGAGGGTTGTATTACTATACGAGGAAGGTTACGATGCAAGCATATAATTCTAATAACGATGATGTCTAGAATGAGACCCCATATTCAATTTTCGATGTCGAGGGAGTTTCAAAGGTGATTGTGTATAAGCTCGAGGAAGAGCATGGGTCCATAGAATGATGGACGAAATAGTAGATATTCAGGAGCGTGAAATGCGATGCTATAATACTTGATGTTGATATATATACATATATGTTTTGTTCTCCTATGATAAGCCTCTATAGTTCAGAGGTAGATTCCAAGCCAGATATTTTGTGGAAGTATATTTTTTATATATACAATTCTCTTCAATTCGTTCTTTTCTCTCCTTTTCATTTCATGTAAGCTGAGAAGAACAACCCTTCCAGAAGGGGAGGTATTGCCGAATGACTATCTATCTATGTGATAGAAGCCTAGTAGGATACCACATGTTGTTTAATTGCTTGTCAAGTACTAAAGGCTGGCCACCTTCTGTACTAACTATGCGATATAACAAGTGTTCATGATCATAGTGATCTCTCAATAAATTCTTTTACTTCTATATGATGGATCAAGCTTTCAAAGATAGAAGCAGCTAGAAAGGAGTAGTATCAGTGCGGTGGTATTCCGAATCTAACATGTTCATGATACTAAGGTTGACGTGGTTATTAAAAGGTTATAGAACACTAACGAGCAAAAGTATAACCAGTATAATATTAGGAACGAAAGATAGTAACGATTACGAACTGGAAAAGAATGGGTATTGAGAAGCAAAAGCTATAATGCTAGAAGCTATGATGAGAGTCTATGCAATAGACTTGAAAGAATATGGAATGGTCACTTAGCACAGATTGAGTTTTCTTACGATAATAGATGGTATGTCAGTATCAAGATATCACCTTATGAGATCCTTGAGGGAAGACAATGTCGATCTCCCTTATGTTAGGATGAAGTTGTAGAGCACAAGATGCTCGGACCCGAAGTGGTCCAATGGACCAAAGACATAGTGGATCTAATCAGAAGACGGATGACAGCAACCCCAGGATGGATAAAAGAGGTATGCTGATTTGACTCAAAAGGACAAAAAGTTTGAAATAGGGGACCTAGTAATGTTAAAGGTATCCCTTGCAAAGGATTGATGAGGTTCGGAAAGAAAGAAAAGCTAAGTCCACAATTTGTTGGACCCTTGGATATATTAAGACGTATTGGGAAGTTAGCATATGAGCTAGCCCTACCCCCAGAACATGTAGCAAGTTCATAACGTGTTCCATGTATCAATGTTAAGGAAGTGTAATCCGAATGCCAGACAAATAGGGGCATATGAGCGCATAGACATGCAACCAGACGTAACCTATATGGAGCAACCAGGAAGGGTTATAGATCAAAAATGGACAAGTGCTTAGAAGAAGGGTTATCATGCGAGTCAGGGTTTGTGGCAGAACCACAATGTGGGAAAATTGACTTGAGAGTTAGAAAATGCAATGCTAAGAAAGTATCCCTATTTATTTTCTATCTGATTCTGGGACGGAATCCTTTTAAGGAGGGGAGACTGTAATAACCCCAAAATTTTTAACTTTTTGTAACCCTTATGAATAGTGTTTTTGCTGATTATGCTGAATAAGAAAACTTTTCCTACCACACTTATAGAGGTTCTTTTATTGTTATTCTGAGATCTTATTAGTACTCTATATGGTATATAAGTGTATGTAAAGATCGTCAGAATCCAAATTCGAACACTTTGATTTTTTCCGAAAATCCACCAGATACCGAAAGAATTGAGTATAAGGTAACAGGATAAAAAAGGATTTAAATTCAAGGATTATAAGAGAGGATCATAAAAAGAATATAATGTATTGAGAAAGGTTAAGGGAACCCAAGTAATAAGATCCCGGGTATGATCCCTCGAACGATAAACAAAAATGAAAGGTAAGCGAACCGTATAACAGATCAGCGATCATTAGCCAAGTAATTAGGAGTTAATCAAAGAGGTTAGTGATGATGATGTCATCACACCAACAAGAAGAGGATAAGTGTGGGAAGATGACATAGGAGGATGACATAAGCATGACCAAAAGGGAAGGAATTGTTGGTTGATTTCAAGCCACACAAATTTTACCATGGTTAAATGGTAATTAAGCAAAACAAAAGGTAGCAACCAAGCCAAGGCAAAACAAATCACAAAACACAAATTAAAAGTCGACTTTTGCTTTCCAAAAACAAAAGCTCTCGGCCAAAACCAGAGCAGCAACTTCAAACTACCATATCTCCTTCAATACTCACTCAAATAGTATGTTATATATCTCTTTGGAAAGGTATTCAGATGGCCTACAACTCTTGTTCACAAGTCTCGTCCAAATAAGCATGGTAAAACCCTCTTTTTGACAGTTCTTTCAATCTGACTTTTAGAAACTTCAAAACCTAACTTTGTGTTCTTGATTTCTTTGGAAAGATCAAGCTTTTAGGAGGCGCCCTAAGACTTCCTAGCTACTCTAATCACTCCAAGAAAGGTATAACACCTCCAAACCCTAACTTTACTTTGAGTATTACGATGGTTTTGATGGTTATAGTAAATGAGAAGCATGATGCTTGTGTGTTTAGAGTTTGGATTGGATTTGTAGTGATTTGGATGTTGAAATCTTATTTATAGTTAATGAAACTTAAGTATAGCTAGTAGTTCATGTGTGGGGTTGTATAAATTAAAAAATCTTGAGATTTGGGGAGTGATGTAGTAAGGTTTGGATGAGGGTTGGTTGTATTGTTGGTTGTGAGTTGAATGGTGGTTGTTTGGAGTGGTTTAAAACTTGGTAATCGCGTAAACATAGTCGTCGTAATTCCCAATTTCATACAACTGCTTATTCTTAGTGTTCACGGACAGAGAGCTAACTATTGAATCTGTGAAGTTAGATTATGTCGTAAGCTTCATTTTGATATATGGTTCGCTTGAATCCGATGTACTGTTTAGGAGAAACGACCGTTTTAAATAACGGCGTTTCGTGAACGAACCATTACCCATCGCCTTACTTTGAAACCTTGGTTAAGGCCCTTAAATGACTAATTGGAGTATGAAACAATTATGTAAAGTGGATTAGGCAGTTGGTAGGGTACTTGTGAAAGAATCGCCTTAAAATTCTTAATGGTTAATTTATTTAAAATGGTGGAGCCGAGGGTACTCGAGCGACTTAAGTGAATCGTTAAGCGCAAAAGCGAACATTAGGGTCTTATTGGTTAAAGTCTAGTTTCTTAAGAGACCGTGGTTTAATTCCATCTTATGTTGTTGTTCATAGGTTACCGGACCCACTCTAAGCTTAAGTCTACCCCGAAGCACTCAGACAAGTTTTCTACCCATTATACTGTTGTTGTGATGTATATACGTATATGCATTATCTTGTGATAGATGCATGATTGTTATTAGCAAAATCTTGCGATATATTGGAGCATGCTGATATGGTTTATATGCATGCCTGTTTCATAATATTGATATCTAATTGTTGATTCCAATGCTTATAATTGCATAATACCTATGCTAGAGATAAGCAGTAGTTGCGTATACCCTTAGTATAGGGGACCCAAAGGCGAACATTTTCTAAAACCGGGAGTCGATGTTTCCGAGTATATTATATATATATTTATATATATATATATAGATATAGTTTTCAAAACTATTAATCGAATAAGGTTTATTCGATAACTTTATTTTTATTAATGAATATTACTTTGAATATTCATTCGAGGACTTATGACTCGGTTTATTTTATTTAAGGAATATTATCTTGAATATTCATTCGAGGACTTATGACTCTGTTTATTCTATTTAATGAATATTATTTTGAATATTCATTCGAGAACTTATGACTTCGCTTATTTACTAAATAATATTCGTTATTTTATTAAAGAATAATGTTTCGATAATCAAACTTATTTTCGATTATTCAAATAAAGATCGTACTTCCGTATAAGTATATCTTTGGTTATTTAATATTCATTTCAAGTATGAGTTTTAAAACTTCTACTTCAATTATTTTTATAAAGATTATTCTTTTTGGGAATATTATTTAAATAATAATATTAAGATATTTTCTAATATATTGGGACTGATTTATTTTATTAAATCAGCATCACTCCAAACATTCTTAAAAATGTTTTCGAGTCTTCAAAATGATTTTTAAAAGTTAGGGCGGATCCCAAAACTCATTTTTTTTTATATTTAAGATCCTCCTTTCGAAGGGGATTTAAATGCTCGCTCAAAACCTGAGGGATCCGGCTCTGTGGTGTATTTTATATTCGCAACAAGGTTGCTGTTTTGATAAATGAATTGATTACTTACCCAACGTTCGGGAAGTAAGTCCATCTAATTGAGTCGGCATAAGCGACAGGCCGGGGTACGGTCTATCAAAGTGTAAGTGGCTGGGTGGCAGCCCATCAACGCGTAAGAGGCCGGGTGGCGGTCCAGCACAAGGTCCTAATGAGGCCAGGGTGATGACCGGTGGGGGATTCATCCATCTACTAGTAGAAAAGGTTACTTATTGGTATCTTTGCCTGATCAGCAAGATATCGGGTTTATGCCAAAATTCTTTTCTTTCCAAATTCATTGGATATTGCAACTATGTTCATACTTTACATGACAGAGGTTTTCAGGAAATGTATGAGAGATATATATGGATATATATATATATATATCGGGACTTAATGAAGTATCTCATAACTTCATTTCATTCAATAATATTTCAAAGATCGAATCTATTCAAGTCTTATCATTTAGTCTCATCTATGTGATGAACTTTTGAAACTGATTATACCTTGAACGGTGGTAGTTCAAGTAGTATTCGGAAAAGATATAAGTATATTGGAGTATCTTGTAACTTCATCTTTTCAACTTATATCTGGTTAATTATTATCTTATGCATGAGAAAGATTTTCACAAAAATGTTGAGACAAGGTTAGATATATGAGATCACCTTGCAACGATATTTTTATACAGTTATAAACTGGAACTCTGTGTATATTATGCATGGAAGAGGACTTTCAAGATTTTTGAAAAGTATATATACATATATACAGAATATTTTACGACTTGGTCGCGATAAGATATCAAACTTGGTTCATTTCTTCTTGACCAAGACTTTCATGAGTACTACGAGAATGCTTATATATTGTTAATTATTATACATATTATTTCGGTGGGCTTGTTGCTCACCCTTGCTTTCTTCTTTCATCACACAACAACAGATATACATGATGAACATGACCAAGCTCCCAATTCGTGAGCGGATAGGAAACGTTCCGTAGTTTCCTGTAGGCGTTGATGTCGTTGTAGCTGAGGATAGGAACTACCAATAGGCTAGGCTTTCAACTTTTGTTGTACCAGACTTATGTACATTTATGAATTGTAATAATGGAAAATAATATGTAAATTTATTCAGAAACCCTTTTGAGGTGTAATGACTTATAATTGTGGAATAAAATGACTTGTGTTATTTTTGGTATTCATCTCTGAGACTATAACTTGTGGTGTGTGTGTATATTGTGGGGTCACAGTACGCAGTAGATGATTGTTTATTAAGAATTAGGTGTTATTAAGGGAAATGGAACTCATGACAACCCTGGATCCCCGACCCCGGAATTTGGGGGTGTTACAATATCTCCACTTCTCTACATTTGTAGATGGTTTGTCGATATCTCCACTTCTCAACATGTGTTTTGACTTATCAATATCTCCACTTCTCTACATGTGTTTTGACTTGTCGATATCTCCACTTCTCAACATGTGTTTTGACTTTTCGATCTCTCCACTTCTCTAAATGCCAAACTGACTTTTCGACATCTCCAGTTCTCTATAGGAAAAATTGACTACTTTATAAGTAAAGAGACTTCTCTACAAGTAAAGCGACTTCTCTACATTCCAAATTGACTTTTCTGCATAATTCTCGACATTCCTTGATCTGTTACTTCTTGAAATTTGGCTTAAAACATTTTTCAATCTATAGCATAATTCTTCACCAAGCTGTTTATCATCATTCTGAGGCATGATCATGCTTGATCTTCTTCCAAATATTTATTCCTAACTTGTTGACTGTTTACTAAAAATAACTCAAGTCTAGTCTATTCAAATATTTTTACAAATTCAAGAAATTCCATTACATATTAAATAAAAATTATAAGCCAAGTAAATCTTAGGATTGTCAATATGACTTAGTCTTTTTATGTTAAGGCATTTCTTACACAACAATCTCCTCCAATATGTGAGAAGATCACTTATCACAAATTCATGCCTGATAACAAGACTAATCCCAAACTAAAATTAAAAATGAACAGAAATATAAGGTACATTCTTTTATACATAAATGTCATCTCACAATTATAATGAAATTTGAGTTTACGAAATCAAATAAAGTTTTCATATCCTGACTAAGATCTAATCAAGTCATTTAGTCTAACAAGACACATGTTAGGAATTACATGTACTTTAGATGATGAACAAAACATATAACATAATATTTCATTAAGTAGGAAGTAGCTATCGATGGCTAAATAATTTTTTAGTGATAGCCATTGATATGGTATCTTATTTGTGATAAGAGGTTGTAGCATTTCTCATTTAGATCTCAATATATAGTCATTATTATAATTGTTCATTCCATAGTCATCATTGTTAAGTGGCATTTATGACACTTAATTATGCTCTAATAAGCTTCGAGTTGGTGTATTTGTACTCAACTTATTTATGTTTTAACGTGTTTTCAAGTGTTTTTACATTTCAGGTATTACTCTGAGAATCAAGTGAATTAGCATTGTTTTGATGCGAATATGGTGTTTAAGATGTGTTGGAATAAAAGCTTGAAAGATTGGCTCAAAGCTGTAAGGAATAAAGAATAATAAAAAAAAAATTGGCAGAAGGTCGGCGCGACCGCGCTGATGTTGCGCAGCGGCCGCGCTAGGGAACAGAAAGTCAGCGCCCGCGCTGGGTCGGGAGCTAAAAATCCTGATTCGTGTGTAATTCGAATTCTGGACTCCTGGGGTGCATGGAATGCTATATAAACATAACTTAGGTCATTTTTCAATATAATTCAGAGTTTTGAAGACATCAAGGAGGGAGAAGATGGCAAGAGATCTTTTGGCACAATTCAACAAAGGCGAAGACAATCTAGTTTATTCTTGTGAATCTTTATTTTGAGTTGTAATTTGGATGCTTGTTTCTTGTTTGTTTGAACCTATATTCTTGTGTGTACTTTGGTTTATTTATTCGTATAAAAACTATGTTTGCTATATCATATTTTCATTGGAACCCACGTTGGCGATGAGTTCGATTATGGTCTAATCGTTATCGTGGGGTTCTAGCAGATTTATTTATGGATTTCTTTAGTAAATTTATTTTATGCCTTAGTGTGTGGTGATTGTATGATATCCTAGTTATGGTTGTGCTTATTCATCTTGTGAGCGTCGCGAACTTATAAGATAGTGTGTTAATGCTTAATGAAGCGAAAGTGAATTTAAGGATTTAGAACTTGCCATGGTAGCATAGGTTCATGTATTGTTATGCATGATTTATAGTTAATTTTAACCATCTTACTTGCCCTATGTAATCAAGATAGATAACTTGTACGTAAACCATTATGTTGTCAAATTCTATAGACATATAGGGTCTAAATATAATTGGTGCCTGTTCAGCTTCTATCTCTTTTGTGGATGTCTGGTAGAATGGTACTCGTGCAACGAAACTTGGTGTTTATCAGTTTCGTATTGTCTGATTAGTGTCATCACCATTGCATGCTAAGGTTGAGAATAATAAAGCTATTGAATGAAGTTAGAATCCCATGTCTTTCATATATATTAACTCAGTCTATCTTATTCTCGTAGTTATAATAGTTAGCATAATTCTTAGTTATAAACATTCTCAATTCGTTATAGTCTTAGCATTGAATAATAACCATACATTGTTACGTAGGTGCGTAATTTAGATAGTTAACCAATACAGTCTCTGTGGGATCGAACCTGATTTATATCTTATACTACTTGCGAACTCGTATACTTGCGTGTAATATTAGCGCGTGTTTAGCGACTAACAAGTTTTTGGCGCCACTGCCGGGGACTGCAGTGTTAATTATTAGTTTATGTGCTTTCCATCAGTGGTCGTTAAAGTTCATTGACTCGGACATTGTTACTTATTTGTTTCCTTGTTTTATTTCAGGTGATCTAGCGAGGGTGTATGCATACGCGTTCGCGTACTCGTTAGAGAACATTGGATAAAGCCGAGGAAGAACTTGTGGTAATTCGTAGAGAAGTTTTTGAGGAAGAAAAGAAGGTAGAAGAAGAAGAAGAGGAAGTTGAAGAGCCAATTGTACTAGCTATGGGTGATCAAGCAGAGAATCCAAAGGCTTTGATGGACTATTCTAAGCCTAGATTAATGACATTCAGTCTAGCATCATTAGACCAGACATCGCGGCTAACATTTTTGAGATCAAGTCAAGCACAATCCAGATGATACAAAACTCAGTTCAGTTTGGGAGTTCTCCTACCGAAGACCCCAACATGCACATCAGGGATTTCATCGAGATCTGTGACACTTTCAAGTTCAATGGTGTGACTGAAGATGCTATCAAACTGTGACTCTTCCCATTCTCTTTGAGGGACAAAGCTAAGTTCTGGTTACACTCTCTACCGGCAGGGTCTATCACAACTTGGGAAGATCTTGCTCAAAAGTTTCTCACTAATTTTTTTCCCATGGCGAAGACTGCGGCAATCAGGAATGCTCTTACTCAGTTCGCGCAGCAAACTGGAGAATCTCTGTGTGAGGCTTGGGATCGATATAAGGAGATGCTAAGGAAGTTTCCACATGATGGCATGCCTGATTGGATGATTATCAACTGTTTCTACAATGGATTGGGTTCTACTTCTAGGCCAATGCTTGATGCAGCATCAGGAGGAACCTTGTGGGCTAAGAGCTACGATGAAGCTTATGAACTTATTGAACTGATGGCTGCTAATGAATACCAGAATCCTACCCAGAGGTTGACTCAGGGAAAAGTTACAGGAATTCTGGAGTTGGACGCAGCAACCGCTATATCTACCCAACTTAAGGCTTTGACAATGAAGGTGGACACTTTGGCTAATTATGGAGTTAATCAAATCACTTGTGTCTATGAGCTTTGTGCTGGTGCCCATGAGACTGATCAATGCACAATTTCGAATGAATCAGCTCAGTTCGTGAGCAACTTCTAGCAATCGCAGCAACCTGTGCCAACCACCTATCATCCAAACAACCGCAATCATCCTAATTTCAGTTGGAGCAATGCTCAGAATGCGGTTCAACAGCCTTATCATCAGTATTCAGCTAAGAAGTACAACCCCCCTGGTTTTCAGCAACCGCACTATGCACCAAAACAACAACTCCAGTTGCAACCAGCTAATGAAAAATCTGAATTAGAGGAGTTGAAGCTTATGTGCAAGAGCCAAGCGGTTTCTATCAAGACCTTGGAAAATCTAATTGGGAAAATTGCCAATGCATTGCTAAATCATCAGCCCGGTACACTACCTAGTGACACTGAAGTGCCAGGAAAGAAGGAAGCTAAAGAGCAGGTAAAGGCAATCACTTTGAGGTCTGGAAAGATTGCTAATCCCGAACAAACTCAAGAGTTGGCTGAAAAAGCTGGAGCTGAGAAAGAAGTGGAGCAGCAGGATAAAGAAGTGGAATCAAGGAAGACTATTGTTGAGCACACTCTACCTGAGGGTAATACAGGGGAGAAACAGATCTATCCTCCACCGCCTTTTCCTAAAAGGCTGCAGAAGAAAAAGCTGTATAAGCAATTCAAGAAGTTTCTGGAGGTGTTCAAGAAACTTCATATCAACATACATTTCACTGAGGCTCTCGAGAAGATGCCTAGTTATGCAAAGTTTATGAAAGGTATTCTCTCTCGGAAAGTGAAGCTAGATGATTTAGAGACTGTCGCTCTCACGGAGGAATGCAGTGTTGTGTTACAGCAGAAGTTGCCTCCGAAGCTTAAGGATCCAGGAAGCTTTACTATTCCATGTACTATTGGGAAAGTGTCTTTTGACAGATGCTTATGTGACTTGGGAGCTAGCATCAATCTGATGCCTTTGTCAATCTTCAAGCAATTGGACTTACCTGATCCCAAACCAACTTACATGACCTTGCAATTGGCCGACCGTTCTATAACATATCCGAGAGGTATTGTGGAGGATGTCTTGGTCAAGGTGGATAAACTCATCTTCCCTGCTGATTTCATCATTCTTAATTTCGAGGAGGATAAGAAGATTCCCATAATCTTGGGAAGGCCTTTCTTGGCAACTGGACGAACCTTGATTGATGTGTAGAAGGGTGAGCTTACAATGTGAGTGTTAGATCATGATGTAACTTTCAATGTGTTCAATGCTATGAAATTTCCTATTGATAATGAGGAGTGCTTAAAAGTCGAGTTGGTCGATTCGGTGGTCACATCAGAATTTGATCAATTGCTAAGGTCTGATGCCTTAGAAAGAGCCTTGTTGGGAAATTCGGATAGCGAAGATGATGAAGGTGATGAGCAATTACAATATTTGAATGCTTCTCCCTGGAAGAGAAAGATCGTTATGCCTTTTGAATCTCTTGAAATGGAGGAATTGAATAAAGCTCCTAAACGCCTCAAGCCTTTTATTGAGAAAGCTCATACTCTTGAGCTTAAGCCTTTACCTGAACATTTAAGGTAAGCTTTTTTAGGCGATGCATCTACTCTGCTTGTTATTATTGCATCTGACCTTTCAAGTAGCTATGAGGAAAAGCTTTTGAGAATTCTAAGAGAGTTCAAATTGGCCATTGGATGGACTATATCAGATATCAAGGGAATCAGCCCTTCTTACTGCATGCATAAAATTCTGCTAGAAGAAGGTAGCAAACCTACAGTCGAGCAGCAAAAAAGACTTAATCCAATCATGAAGGAAGTAGTGAAGAAGGAAATTCTAAAGTGGCTAGATGCAGGGATCATCTACCCTATCTCTATCAGTTCATGGGGAAGCCTGATTCAATGTGTGCCAAAGAAAGGTGGTATCACTGTGGTGGTAAATGAGAAGAATGAGTTTATCCCTACACGAACAGTCACGGGGTGGAGAGTTTGTATGGACTACAGGAAGCTGAACAAGGCCACTAGGAAGGACCAATTTCCATTGCCCTTCATTGATCAGATGCTTGAAAGGTTGGCTAGTCATGAATATTACTTTCTTCTGGACGGCTATTCGGGTTACAATCAGATTTGTATCGCTCCAGAAGATCAAGAGAAAACTACATTCACTTGTCCATTCGGTACGTTCGCCTTTAGACGAGTTTCTTTTGGTCTGTGTGGTGCACCAACCACATTTCAATGATGTATGATGGCCATCTTTTCTGACAATGATTGGCTAGAATGTGAAAGTGTTCATGGACGACTTCTCAGTCTTTGGCGATTCTTTTGATGAATGCTTGCAAAATCTCAGACATGTTCTCAAGAGGTTCGTTGAAACCAATTTAGTTCTCAATTGGGAGAAATGTCACTTTATGGTGCGTCGAGCACAAGGTTTCTAGTAAGGGTCTTGAGGTGGATAAGGCCAAGGTAGGGGTTATTGATAATCTTCCCCCACCTATTTCTGTCAAGGGAATTCACAGTTTTCTTGGTCACACAGGATTCTACAGGCGTTTCATCAAGGACATCTCAAAAATTTCAAAGCCATTGTGTAGTTTACTAGAGAAAGAAGTTCCTTTTAAATTTGATGACGAGTGCCTTGCAGCATTTGAGACATTGAAGAAGAGTTTAATTATGGCACCTGTCATAACCGCACCTAATTGGAATGAGCCTTTTGAGATGATGTGCGATGCAAGTGATTATGCAGTTGGAGCAGTTCTTGGGCAGAGGAAGAACAACATTTTTCATGTGGTCTACTATGTTAGTAAGACCCTCAACGGTGCTCAACTGAGTTACACTACTATGGAGAAAGAGCTTTTAGCTATTGTCTATGGTTTTGAGAAATTTCGATCTTATCTACTTGGGACTAAGGTGACAGTTTTCACGGATCACGCCGCCATTCGATATCTTGACTCGAAGAAGGACTCTAAGCCTAGATTGATTCGATGGGTTCTTTTGCTCCAAGAATTTGAACTAGAGATCAAGGACAGAAAAAGAACTGAAAATCAAGTTGCTGATCATCTCTCGCGTTTAGAGAATCCTAATGCTACTTCATTGGATAAGACATTGATAAATGAGTCTTTTCCCGACGAGAATCTGTTTGGAGTGCAAGAAGAAGAGCCATTGTTTGAAGACATTGTGAACTACCTTGTTAGTAACATCATGCCTCCCGACCTATCTTATGCTCAAAGGAAGAAGTTTCTACATGAAGTAAGGTGGTATATGTGGGATTAACCGTTTCTTTTTAGACAAGGAGCTGACCAAATCATCAGGAGATGTATTCCTTATGGCGAAACGGGGGGGGGATCTTGCGAGATTGCCACTCAACGGCTTATGGAGGACACTATGGTGGAGAAAAGACAGCAGCTCGTATTCTTCAAGCAGGTTTCTTTTGGCCAACAATGTTTAAAGATGCTCATCAGTTCATTTTGAAATGTGATCGATGTCAACGAGTGGGTAATATATCTAAGAAGGATGATATGCCTCTTAATGTGCTTCTCGAGGCTGAGGTCTTCGATGTTTGGGGAATTGACTTCATGGGACCATTTGTCTCATCTTGCAACAATTAGTGTATCATGTTAGCAGTTGATTATGTGTCAAAATGGGTTGAAGTTAAGGCGTTGCCAACGAACGATGTGAAAGTGGTGCTTAATTTTCTTCATAAGCAGATATTCACAAGGTTTGGAACTCCAAGACTCATAATCAGTGATGAGGGGTCACATTTTTGCAATCGCAAGTTTACTGCTATGATGAAAAGGTATAATATGAATCATCGCATTGCTACAGCTTATCATCCTCAGAAAAATGGTCAAACTGAGGTATCTAACAGAGAAATCAAGCACATTTTAGAGAAAGTAGTGTGTCCATAAAGGAAGGATTGGTCTTTGAAGCTTGATGAAGCTGTTTGGGCGTATAGAACATCTTATAAGACTCCATTGGGAATATTGCCATTTCAATTAGTTTATGGCAAGGGGTGTCATTTGTCGGTAAAGCTCAAGCATAAAGCATACTAGGCTTTAAAGAAATTGAATCTAGACTTGGATGCAGCTGGAAAGAAAATGATGCTTCAATTGAACGAACTTGACGAAATTCGACTTCAAACTTATGAGAACAACAAAATGTACAAGGAGAAAGTCAAAAGGTGGCACGATCGGGGTCTAGTGCTCAAGAAATTTATGCCAGGATAACAAGTTCTTTTATTCAACTCTCGTCTCCGTCTTTTTCCTGGAAAGTTGAAGTCAAGATGGTCAGTCCTTTCATAATCAAAACTGTGTTTCCACATGGAGCGGTGGAAATTTTGAGAATGATCCGGGCCAAGCGTTTAAGGTAAATGGTCAATACTTGAAGCATTATTATGGTGATACGGAAACCCGTGAGGTGGTTAGTGCCATTTTATTGTCCACTTGATCTCGAGATTCTACGTCGAGCTAGCGACGTAAAAGAAGCGCTTCTTGGGAAGCAACCCAAGTATGTTGTACATTAGTATGTAGAGGAAGCAAGAAGAAAGGAAAAAATCACAAAAAAAATTAGAAAAAGAAAAAATTTCAGGGCCAACTACAGAAGCTGGGTGCGCCCGCGCTGACCAAGCGCACGGTCGCGCCGTTTTTCCAGTTGCCACGCGCGCCTGCGCTGTTCTAGCGCGCGCCCGCACCGGTTTTCCAGAAGTTAAGCGCGGCCGCGCCATCTCAACGCGCGGCCGCGCCGGTCCCTGTTCGTAAAAAAATAAATACAATAGTTTTATTAGAGAAAATCGGGATTTTAATTCCAAAATCAATTCAAACCCGATTTTTACTATTCCACACCCCATAATTCCCTCTCCCAATCAATTCATTATTGCCACGATTCTCATAATCAATCCCACTTCTATTCCTTATCAAATTCACACCCCTCCACCTATAAATACATACACTTACATACATCTTCTCCACCAATTCACAAACTCTCAAACACATATTCTCTCTAAACACTTAAGCTTTTACTCACTTTTATTCAATCCCGATGGCACCCAAAAGACAGAGAACTCAAGTTGGAAGCAGCGCAACCTGATTCTTCCACTGCAAGTGGTGTGAGGCCCAGGTTTTCTACTCCTGAGGCTAAGAAGGAGTACACGAGGCTTCTCACGAAGCCTATTGCTAATGAGAGAGGTATTCTGCCATCTGGGAATGATGGTAAGTTGTTGGAGATGATCTTGGAGATGGGCTGGGTTCTTTTTGTGAGGCTCCCGCGGCTGTGCCCATGAGTGTTGTGCGGGAGTTCTACGCTAACGCTAAGAAGGAAAAGAATGGTTTTACGGTAGTGAGAGGGAAGACTCTTGAGTATAGTGCTGAGGCTATAAGGACAGTGATTGAGCAGCCTGCGAGGAAGGTGGGGCAGGATACCTGGAACGATAAGACTCCAGAGGACTTTGATCTGGATCTCATTGTTGCTACTCTATGCCGGCCCGACACACAATGGAAGATCATGAGGGGCACAGCCACCGAGTATTCTACGTTTCTGGAATCCGGTATGAACAGGTTTTCCCGTGCCTGGAGCGCTTTTATATGTGCTAATATCATGCCATCTTCGCATGTGCATGAGGTTACTGTTGAGCGTGCATGGCTGTTGTGGGGCATTCTACAGGGAGATTACATTGATTTGGGGATGGTTATCTACCAGGGTATTTTGAGGTTTTTGAGGGGAAGCACTACGGGGTCAATTCTGTATGCGTCTGTGGTGACGAAGTTGTGTGTGGCAGTTGGTGTGAATTGGCCCGCACATGAGCAGTTACAGATTTTAAGTGCTCTGATCGATAGTACTACTTTGGCTATGATGCAGGAATGGGATGGAGGCATGCCCGATCTGAAGGGGCTTGGATATTCTTTTAACCACCTACCTGGTGGGAGGCCAGCTGCTGGTCTGGCGAACATGACTGCATGGAGATCTCAGTTAGGAAATGAAGGGGGACCATCGCAGCAGCAGCAGCTGGGGGAGGCAGCAAAAGCAGATATGGGAGATGGTTTGAGTTCGACGCAGTATAGGCATCTTGCATGGAGGATGGATGCGATGCACGACATCCACCATCAGTTTACACACGATCTCACCCAGGAACTTGGGACTACATTTAGAGCTACGGGAGTTGACATCCAGTGGCCAGTCTTTGGTGAGGATTCCATGTATCGACCTCCGGACACACCTGACACTCCACCCGTTGAGGGTGATGATTCTGATTCTGAGTAGGTATGCCTGATTCCTTACTATTACCTTCACTGAGGACAGTGAACGTTTTAAGTTTGGGGGTAGTAGTTGAAGGAATATGTTTGTGTGAGTCTCATATAGTTTGCATGTTCATGATAGTTTTATTTCATATAGTTACATATATTTTTCCATGTAGTGTTTTTTTTATTTTTGGTATTTTTTATGATAATTTGTTCATGTAGTTTCATACATTTGCATTATATTATGATTCCCTTAGATAATTTTTCCGATTAGTTGGTGATATTGATGCTAGTGTAGTGATGTCGTATTTAGTGATGTTGAGTCTTATTGGATTGATTTGTATGCTAGAGACACTTGTATTTCACTAAGTCTTATAGGTTGCTAGAGTGCTAGATCATAGTCATGATTTGTTGATTTATCGAGGTTTAATCGCTTGTTTATATTTAGAATTTAGGGTATTCTCTTAATAATAAAAGGCATGGATATTTAAAAATTGGAAGAAATTGGATTTCATTGCTAGTTGTGTGGTTAGGTGTCAATTGGCTAGTAGCCGGCTCATATTTTTATGAGTAGTCTAGGGTTGAATGAGATGGAGCGAAACACACTCATTCAGAAATTGTTGAAAAAAAAGAAAAGAAAAAAAAGAAGAAAAAAGAAGAAGAAGAATAAGTGTTATGTATAATTGATCACGATTGGGCTCTTTAGTACTCGAGTTATTATGTTCTTAGGGGACTTTGTGCCTAGTGACCTAAGGCTTTTATAGTCTGGGATCCGCTAACCTAACGCTCACTACATGGGTGCTATTGTATAAGTCTTTTGTGGACCTCACTCATTGCACGATCAAATAAGCATATATGTTTTGTCTTGTTTGAATAAAGCATGAATCCATGATTAACTCCGATATAAGAATTGAAGTGTTATAAGTTATTTTGAGTCTAGCTTTTATTCTATTTATAAATATGCTATTGTCTTGATGAGTAGTGAGTTATGGTTGTCGATCTAGTTGCAATAGTATATCTGTAAGCATTTGCACACACACGTCTCTGGTGTATAGATTGATTTGTGAGATTTGATGAATCTTTATGCAAATAATTGCATTTGCTGAGGTGTTGCTAGTTTATTGGTTTAGTTATTCTTTGGGGATCATTCCATTCATATTAGTTGCATTCATGCATTTTTATTTCTTGTTCTTTGAGTCTGTTTATGCTTGAGGACAAGCATCGATTCAAGTTTGGGGGTGTGTTAAGTGGCATTTATGACACTTATTTATGCTCTAATAAGCTTCGAGTTGGTGTATTTTACTCAAGTTATTTGTGTTTTAACGTGTTTTCAAGTGTTTTTGCATTTCAGGCATTACTTTGAGAATCAGGTGAATTAGCATTATTTTGATGCTAATATGGTGTTTAGGATGTGTTGGAATAAAAGCTTGAAAGATTGGCTAAAAGCTGCAAGGAATAAAGAAGGAAAAAATAAAGGTTTTTGGCCAATGGTCGGCGCACCCACACTGATGTTGCGCGCGGCCGCGCCAGGGAATATAAAGTCAGCGCGCCCGCGCTGGTAAAGTGCACGCCCGCGCTGGGTCGGGAGTTAAAAATCGTGATTCTTGTGCAATTCGAATTCTGGACTCCTGGGGTGCATGGACTGCTATATAAACATAACTTAGGTCATTTTATAATATAATTCTGAGTTTTGAAGACATCAAGGAGGGAGAAGATGGCAAGAGATATTTTGGCACAATTCAGCAAAGGTGAAGAAAATCTATTTTATTCTTGTGAATCTTTGTTTTGAGTTGTAATTTGGATGCTTGTTTCTTGTTTTTTGAACCTATATTCTTGTGTTTACTTTAGTTTATTTATTCGTATAAAGACTACGTTTGCTATATCATGTTTTCATTGGAACCCACGATGGCGATGAGTTCGATTATGGGCTAATCGTTATCGTGGGGTTCTAGCGGATTTATTTATGGATTTCTTTAGTTAATTTATTTTATGTCTTAGTGTGTGGTGATTGTATGATATCCTAGTTATGGTTGTGCTTATTCGTCTTGTGAGCGTCGCGAACTTATAAGATAGTGTGTTAATTCTTAATGAAGTGAAAGTGAATTTAAGGATTTAGAACTTGCCATGCTAGCATAGGTTCATGTATTGTTATGCATGATTTGTAGGTAATTTTAACCATCTTACTTGTCCCTATGTAATCAAGATAGATAACTTGTGCGTAAACCATTATGTTGTCAAATTCTATAGACATATAGGGTCTAAATATAGTTGGTGCCTATTCAGCTTATATATCTTTTGTGGATGTCTGGTAGAATGGTAATCGTTCAACGAAATTTGGCGTTTATCATTTTCGTGTTATCTGATTAGAGGGATTATATTACGTTACAATCATAATCATATTATAAAGAAATTCTTCCTTTTAAATTAAATATTTCAAATCAATAATCAATAATCAGATGATTCCCAGATCGGGTGGAGCATTGTCAAGAGGCGTCACTTAATAACCCTTTCTTACAGATAGAAATCTGTTGTTGACAGAATCATCCTTTCTCTCATATCGAAAATTCATATTCAATTACGTGTTTCATAAACACAAGAATCTCATGATTGTATTCATAATATTGTTATTAAGGTTATGAAACAATTTCACTATACTAGGTTGTCTAACAAACGCCTTATGTTCATTTAAGTTCACCTATATCTATCATCGCATGATAAACTAAGCATATATCACATATATAAACATGAATAAACATCAAGGTAGGCATGTTATATCATCTAGCATATTAGTCTAAGTATTATACATCTCTATGTATCACATTAAGCATTTAAAAGCAACTTAAATAGTCAAAACCAGCTTTAAAACACTTCATGGAAATATAAACAGTTCAAAACTTTTATATAAACTAAAATTGATCACTCCATTAGATCCGTCTCGAAAAAACGAATCCAACGGTAAATTGCACGCCCAAAACGGAGTTACGAAACTCCCAGAAAATCAATTTTAAAATCAACAGACGGGCTGTAACAGCATTACAGGCACGCGTTACAAGCCCTGTAACGCATTCCGGTGTTAATCTTACTCTGATGCAAAAGAAGATTTTTCAAACAACCTCTGACATGACTCATGTTGTTCAGAGTCAAGATATAGTAAGTTATGATATGACAGTGAAGCAAGCAACCTCTGACATAGCTCAAGTTGGCTTGATATCAGAAGATAAGGAAAAGGAAACCTCTGACATTGCTCATGTTAAACCTTCAAAGATACTCCTACCAGGATTCACCAAAGCTAAACAGACTCAACCTTTGAAGACTGCAACAAGTGGTTTTGAAGCAAGAGTTTTTACAGGAAAGGAAGTAAGAGATAAATCTGGGTTGGGTAGTTCTGATGAAAGAAGAGTACATAACACTACCAATGATCCGACTTCCTTAAGTGAACCAGATGTTGGAGCAACTCCTGAAAGATTGAATCGAATTGAATCTGTACAAATAGTTTACCATACCTTTTTGAAAGAACATATCTTGTTATATTTTATGATAGATGGAACTGGAACATGTTCTATTCCTACTTCAAGTGAAAGACAGATTAACAGATAATGCTGCAGGGTATTTAAAGTCTCAAATTCAAAGACAGAAGAAGCTTTATTCTGTAAAGTCGGACATCACATACTGTCCCAAGTACAGAGATCACAAAGGTGATATTGTCGAAATGAAGCCTAACTCTGCTAAGATTATAACTACTTTTCTGGGTTATAAAGCTGTGGAATTCAATCTAGAGTCTGACAAGGCATATCTGATCAGACTAGATTAGGAGATAAGAAAAGCTAAGATAAATGATCTCAGAGCAGCTATTTTTCAAACTGGAGAAGATACAGCTGAATTGATAAATGCTTAAAAGGAGGATGGTTAATGAACTTGAATATGCTGAGAGATGTTTGTTGAAGAACTATCTCAGAACAACTCCTGATATCAAAGAGATCAGAAATTGAAGCCAAGTCAAAGATCTACAACTGCTTAAATTCTGAAATGTATACAGACTGAAGCTGTTATCAGAAGTTTAATATGGTAAAGCTGAAAGGACTGTAAGTTGTAGTTATCTAGTCAAATTCTCATGCATTTGTACTTAATGTTTTTGACATCATCAAATATCTGTTGAACTTGTATATTATGCTAATTTACAAGTTGGGGGAGATTGTTAGATATATTTGATAATGTCATGTGTAATATGATTTGTGTTTAGTTTTCAGATCTTACTTAACAGGACAAATCAGTTCTTAACTGGAAATCAGCACTTATACTGAAGACATAACTTAAGATATCAAAACTTAAGTTATCAGAACTTAAGTGATCAGAAGATATTTATCAGGAGATAATATCAGGACTTAAGATGACTTTCAGATAAGACAGGCGGTTGATTGAAAGGAAAGAAGATCGAGACTAAGACAGAAAAAATTATGCATGAAGAAAGAATTCTATGAAGAATAGAATACTTGGAAGAAAAGATAACTAGTTGATATATTTTAGTAAGCAGAATTATATTCCATATCAATTAGAATTTATCTTGTAACTGTGTAGTATATAAACACAGGCATAGGGTTTACACTATAAGTGTTATCATTATCGAAGTTATTATTCTTTGTAACCCTAGCAGCTCTCGTGATAATTTGTTCATCACTGAGAGAGGACTGTTCCATATTGTAACAGAGTTTATTGTGTTGAATAAAATCTGTTTTCTGTTACTTGAGTTCTTGTATTCGATTTGATTGTGCTAAACACTGTATTCAACCCCCTTCTATAGTGTGTGTGACCTAACAACATGATTACGTGATTTGCTGATTTTCAAAAGGGTTTGAGGGATTTATTTAATTTAAAAATAAGGTTTATTAAACCTTTATATATTTTTATAAAATTACTCGAATAAGGTCAAGGTGTGAAATTAATTTTGTTACCTTCAAAATAGTCCTAGAGACTTTCTGAAAATGATAGACGGATTTATTTTGTGATCGTTGCATTTTAAAATGATTTTATGGAGTTAAAATGCTATTTTCAACATAATCTTGTAAAATCCGTATTTAATCAACCATTCGCTCAAAAATTATTATGAAAATATAGCTGAAAAGCTAATTTTGAGATCTATGCTCTAAAATTATTATTCATTTCATTCTCATCTTTTCCGAGAGAGCTATTTTTTAATTAAATTCATTTTTAGATTGAAAATAAGAGAAAAGAGAAAAGAAAATTAAGTTGCATGTGGTGTTTTGTTTAAACTGAATGGGTTTTTGATTCTAAAAGAAATTAAGTTGAGTTTTATTGATTAAAATGATTGTGGATAGTTTTTTTAAGAAAGTATGGAGTAATTAGACTAATTGATAGTTTGAAGAATCGAATTGATGCATGCATGTTATGATTTAGGTGAAATTTGAATGTTTGGATTTGTGTTGAGAAATTTAGTTGGTTTAATTGATAAAATGACTTGTGAATGATGTGTTATAGAAATTTTTAGATGATTTTGGGATAGATTGAAGTGTAAAGTTAATTTGAATTATGCATGTTGATCTATGTGGTTAGGGCCGAATGATTGCCTTGTGTCGAGAAAGAAATTAATCAAATAAACTTGCGTGATTTGAAATTGGTGTTGATTGGTCGATAATTGTCGAAATTAAGATGATAGTTAAGCTTGTATGTGGATTTATAGTCATGCATGTAAAGATAAGTGAATGCATGTGTAATTTTTAGAAGTTATGTGATTTATGTGTGTGTTTTGGTTCGAATTAAATGATGAAAAAGGAAGGATTGAGTCGTCTTGATGTGAAGTCATATAGTTGATATGATAACTCAAGTATAAAGTTTGAAATATAAGGACTAAATGTTATATGTCGTATTTGTATCATAATGCGTGATTCGAAGACTATTTGGTAAGAGTCTACGAGTTATGGTATAAGCGTGTTGTGTGATTATAATTGAGTATATATATATATATACTCTTAGGGTATTGCGATTAAGGGAAATGTTAAGCGTTCTGGGAACTGTCAAGTATGAATCTAATTAAGATTTTGGTTTTTGGATTGTAGATTCGGAGCGTGAGGGCATTCAGGCTAGGAAAGGGAAAAGTATACTAGGTGGCAGTAGTTCAACTTCTGTGAAACAGGAAAGCGAATTCAGGAAAGTACTCTACTTGTGTAAATTGTTATAGAAAGGATATTGTTCATGCCATGTAAAGTATTGAACTTTTATAGCGATGTACCCCTGTTATTGATTCTTGAGATACCCTGTCATTGACCTTGTGAACTTATTATTGATAAGATTATGGTTCAAACCCTTTGGTAACCTTTTCTTATCCCGATCACCTGTTAATACCTTGAATTCTTGTTAACCCTATAAGAACCTTTTTGAATCCCTTGTGTAATAATCCTTCATTTCTTTATAATCTCATTCATGATGATCCTTAAAACTGCTATTATTCCCTAACTTGTGTACCTTGTGATCATTTGATCAAGATCCCTAGAATTGAACTCTGTTTATCCTTGATTCATTTCCCTATCTTTGAATTCTTGAAATTGAACTTAAGAATAAGTTTCAACTCGGAAGAGTCTGAATGATTTCATATTCTTGGTAATGATAAAATGAATTTAGTAAAACCTTTCTTTTCCAACACAAGGTTTTCCAAACGAATTCCTGATAGATTGGATTGAGACGTAAGAGACTAGGCAGACTAGTCCAGTCATATAAAGAGGCTAGCGGGGCTAGTCCAGTTTAAGGCTGAAATTTTGCCATAGGTACCTTAAAGACCAGATGGAGGTTGATACGGGCTGATCACCCGTATTATTATGAATTGAAAGTTAAAGTAGTCCAATCAAGGGTTCCATAATTATTTAAAGAGGAATTGAATTTTTATTCAGTGATTGATTCTTTGAAAATGAAATGGCATATACTGTTTTGAAAAGAGTTGATTGTGATATTGATTAGCTTACAGCTTGTGAACCCTGATTTTTATTCTGGTGATATTATCAATCGTATAATTGATTTCTCATGATGAAAAAAATCTCGCTTTCCATTTGATAGATCATTTGAGATCTTGTTATTGATTTGTGATAAATGTCGACTTTCACCCTATCTTGAGCCTTGTTTCCTGAAATCCCAAAGCTTTACTTCATAACCCTTTCATAGCCCAAAAGACAGAAATCTGCCACCTAGAGATGTTAAAGTAGAATGCCCTGAAAAACAGTAATGGTATATTGTGGATTTTGTATCGTAGAACTGTTTATAGTTACTTGCTGAGTTTTTATACTCATATGTTTTGCTTTGATCTAACCATGGCAATTGATGTGGATCGCACCACAAAGAAAGGAAAAAAAAAGAAAGAAAAGGGATAAGAGAAGAAGAGGATATTTCAAAAGAACACGATCAATCTAGAAACGTGAACTTTGAATCTCAAATTGCTTAGATCAATCCAGAAACTAAGTAATTCGATTCTAACCTTTAAAACAATCCAGTAATTGAAGTTTAGAGAAAAGAAAAACTACTAATAGTTTATCTCAAAACAAAAGTTTTATATCATCCATTGTCTCCCTGAAAAGATTACATGAGAAGGGTATTTATAGGCTTAGACAATAACCCAAACCCAATAGGATTCCATGAGAAATTCAATATCATCTTGAATTAGCCGATATCTGAATCCTTCCAGGAAACAAATTTAGAAACCAAATCCGAATAGAAAAAAGACAAAAACCAAATCCAAATAGGAAAATAAAATCATAAGTGCTTAAAACAAGAAAAACCCTTTCAAGTGAAAGGTAAAAACTTGCAAGCAAAATTCGAATTAATAATTATATAAAAATCAGCTACTTGTCCAACTTCATGCATCGCTCCTTTATTCCTTGTTGTCCAAGTAAGCTGCATAACCCATGTTTGTGTCCTCTCCAATTGAACATCACCACGAGCACACATAACCAAATCCAAATTAACATATTCATTCCTTGATCCTCATCATTCTCCTCTCCTTTGAAGAAAACTCGTCCTCGAGTTCTAAAGTATTTTAGAATAAGAACACAACGAGATGATTTTTCGTAGAACTTGAAAGCCTTAAATTTCAATTCCATCAGCAATATCTTTGGAAATAAACTCGAAAAAATAAGATAGTTTGATGATATAGGTGCATTCAACAAGTTCTCTACCCCAAGAAAATCATTGTGTTCCACTAGGATAATGTTGTTTTCCTCGTACACAACCTCTTTAGTTTTGAACTTCTCCTTTAGTATCTCTTGTCCTTCAACAATGTCATCATGCATAAATTTAGGAGATGCATCTATCTGATTTTTTTCAACAACCAAAACTTTCTCAACAACTGACTTTCTTTCTTCAGGTTTCTCCATCATAGCTTCTTTTCTAACTGGTTCATCCTTTTCATCGAAACTTGATGTAGTCGGCACACGTAAGACCTTGTGATCAACAACAAGACCCGCAACATTCTCCACACCGACACGGTCTTCTTCTTTAGTTTTTTCTGAAAGAGTGAACTCGTGAAGGAAAGACTTCAATTTCTCGTCTTTTTGAAAAGATTCAAATTCCAATGCAAGATTGCATACATCATTAAACGAGATATATGGACTTGATTTAACCTTTCGATAAATAAGCAAATTCAATCCACGAATAAATCTTCCAATTTTCATTATTTATGTCTCCTCCAAGTCACAAATAAGGCGCAATCTATAAAATTCAGAAGTATACTCAGAAACACTCATAGTACCTTGAGAGAGGGATGTCATCTTCATTATACATTCGAATTTATAATGCAAAGGAATATATTTTACACGAAGTTTCTTCTTCAGAGATATCCAAGTCATAATCTTTTCTTTTCCAGATCTAACTCTTTTTGTGTTTAGATTATGAAACCACAAGCCTGCTTTCTTTGTAAGTTTAAGTGCTGCAATCTTGAATATTCTCATCTCAGTCCAACCTGTATAAGCAGAAATCTTGTCAACTTGTGTAACTCATTCAACAAAATCATCTATGCTACCCAAACCTGTAAAATAACCAATCTCTATACCAGGATCATAGATTTCATCACTATCTTTCACCTTAACTAAAATTTTATCCAACTCATCAAACCTCGATTCCGTTAAATGAGCAAGCTTTTGAGTACATTTATCAATCTCATCCAATTTCCAAGTAATTTTCTGAGCAATTCATCCGTAGCCATAAGAAAAATCTGAATTTTTTTATGAATAGTACCCGTGAACAGTGCCGATGAACAGTGCCCGTGAACAGTAACTCAGGAACAATGCCGATGAAAAGTACTCGAGAATAGTATTCGTAAATAGTAAAAAAAAAATTGAAACCTAGATCTCCCAACAATTAAGAAATTGGAGAAAAAAAACCTTGGCTCTTGATACCAAATTGATATGGATCTCTCCACAAATAAAGAAAGAAGAAGAAGAAAGAAAAGGGATAAGAGAAGAAGAGGATATTTCAAAAGAACATGATCAATCCAGAAACGTGAACTTTGAATCTCAAATTGCTTAGATCAATCCAGAAACTAAGTAATTCGAATCTAACCTTCAAAATAATCCAGTAATTAAAGTTTAGAGAAAAGAAAAACTACTAATAGTTTATCTCAAAACAAAAGTTTTATATCATCCATTGTCTCCCTTAAAAGATTACATGAGAAGGGTATTTATAGGCTTAGACAATAACCCAAACCCAATAGGATTCCAAGAGAAATTCAATATCAGCTTGAATTAGCCGATATCTGAATCCTTCCAGGAAACAAATTTAAAAGCCAAATCCGAATAGAAAAAAGACAAAAACCAAATCCAAATAGGAAAATAAAATTCTAAGTGCTTAAAACAAGAAAAACCCTTTCAAGTGAAAGGTAAAAACTTGCAAGCAAAATTCGAATTAATAATTATATAATAATCAGCTACTTGTCCAACTTCATGCATCGCTCCTTTATTCCTTGTTGTCCAAGTAAGCTGCATAACCCATGTTTGCGTCCTCTCCAATTGAACATCACCACGAGCACACATAACCAAATCCAAATTAACATATTCTTTCCTTGATCCTCATCAAGTTAAGCAAGAGGATGGCCAGGCTTAGGCGCACTGCTCGTAAGAGCGTTCATGGTGGTCCCTACCGTGTTAAGGGCTTCCAGATGCCAGGGTAGGTAGTACAGGCTATGAGGTGAGCAAGCGTTTAGCCAGAAAGTTATAAAGATACAATGGGTTATCTGTCGATTCCAAGTCGGAATCGATTATGTAAACTTGGTTTTCTTTTGGGGTTGTAAAATATATTTTATGGTTGGTAGTTGTAATATTGTCTTAAACTTTATCCTGTTTTATCCTGTTAGTAGTTAATCGGGGTTTATGCTTATTTAATTAATAGATTAAAGGTGTGTAGGGTCCTTATTTCCTAACCCCGAGATTGAGGGCACCACAAGTTGGTATCAAAACTACAGGATCTAGTCCCTGAGACAGGTTAGGATTAAAAGGGGTATTTTGGGTATATTTATATCGCGAGAGTGTTCGACTCGTATAGAGTTGAGTTAGACTATTAGGTATAGTCTAAAGAAAGTGTATATAAGATAAAGTGGCAACTAAAGTTAGGGTGTGAGTTAGTTGGAAGTTTTATTTAACCCTAATGATGTTTCTTGGTTGTTGTTTTGTGGTTTCTCTCAGGATCCCAGTAGTGGTAGTGATTCCGATTCAGAGATTAGTTTGACCGGTACCCTAGTGGACCCTATTCCACCCTCTTCAGAGGAGCCTATGTATGTTAGTTCAGATCCAGAGGAAGATTCATCTGAGAGTAGTGAGATTCCTATGCAGATATCACCCTTGAGCCCAAAGTCACAGACCCCAGCCCCTGAGCCAGAGTCTGAGATGCCTAAGATTGTGTATGTTAGTGTTGGTGGCAAGTTAGCCCAGGATCGAGACTTTGTTTACTCCCGTATTCCTAAGTTGGGAGCTTTGATGGATAGGTTGATTTGAGACTCTAGGAAGAGGACTTCAGTAGTAATGGAGGAGTGGAGAGCTAGGATTCAGTTGGTGGAGCAGGTTGCCAGGAGGAGATTGGATGAGAGACCATCCACTAGTGATGCTGATGATGAGGCCCGGAGGCTGCATAAGATCATTCGCAGGATGTTGGTTGTTGTAAGAGAGATTCTAGATGATTAGAGATTAGTGTTGGTCATGCGGGACTTTTGGTGGAGCCCGTAATTGTTGTTTTCATGCGCCAGTAGGCTTTAAGATACTTGGTCAGATGCCGGGATCCCTTTTCATTTGTTGTATTGTATCTCATAACTTTGTAGTAATGGTGTTAGAAGTTAGGGGTAGATAGGGGGGATGTTTTCCAGTTTTTCCTCTGTTTAGCCCTGTTATATTATTGTACCTTATTCCATAATTTGTCATAATCAGACTTTTATCTATGTACCTTTGGCTTGTTGAATCAATCATATATCTTGTTTCCTATTGTGCACCCTGGAAATCTTTATAAACTGTTTTGTGTACCATGTTTCATACAACCGTGTTTAAAATTTCATAAAATCATACCCTGGGCCACGAGAAAACAACACTAATATGATAAATTATATAGTAATAGGATTGCATGAGCAAAATTGGGTAAAGCTTAAAACCCGCGAAAGCGATTTCGTAATAAAATGTTGTTATATATATCAATGCCATGTTATCGTATTGCTAAATAATTGCTTAATAAGGTTTATAAGAAATGGCCAACTCACCATATCACCAAGAAGAAGAAATCCAAACCCAAGACCCAGAAATAAATCAAGAAACTACTATGATGAGCCGACTTGCTCAGCTTTTGCAACAACCCGTAGCCCCTAAAGTTGGAAACTTCAAACACTTTCAATCTGTTCATCCCCCAGAGTTCTTTGGTTTTCCCGACCTAATAAAAGCTTAATCATGGTTAAGAGAAATGGAGAAAGCATTCGGGTTAGCAGAAGTTAAGGATGAAAAGAAAGCTCAGTATGCGAGTTATTACCTTAAAGATGAGGCGAGTTTCTGGTGGGAATCTTTGAAGGCTTTGCTTGAAGGAAAGGATTTATCGTGGGAAAAGTTTACTGAAATCTTTCTGGAGAAATATTTTCCAAGTTATATGCAAGATTGGTTGGAGATGAAGTTTTTGGACCTTAGACAAGAAGATATGGCGGTATCAGAATATGAAGTGAAATTTTCGGAATTTGTTTAGATTTGTACCTAAGTATGTGAATACGGAGGTGAAGAAGGCCAAATGGTTCCAACAGGGACTTAGGCCATGGATCCGAAGTTAAGTGGCGTTGTTGGAGATCAAGAGCTATGTTGCCCTAGTGCAAAAGCCAATGATAGTGGAAGGAGAGCGTGAAGCTGCAAGAAGAGAAATGAAGGTAGGAAAAGGAAGTTTGAAAGCTCGGAGCAAGAACAAGGAAGTTCAAAATTCAGAGGAAAGTTTGGAAAGAATGGAGGAGGTCAAAATCAGAAGTTTCAAAAGTTGAAACCCGGTAACGGAGCCCAGAAGAACCGTTTCTAGAAGATAGGACAATCGGGAAAGGATAGTAGACCCCAAATTCAAGAACGCAAAGTTTGTGGGAAGAGACACCCGGGAAGATGTAATAAGCTGGATGTGACTTGTTTTAAGTGTAACCAGAGAGGGAATTACTCATCAGATTGCCCAAATGGAGCAAAGAAGCCTGATTTAACTTGTTTCAAGTGTGGAAAAGTGGGCCATATGGCTAGAAGCTGCATGGAACCTGTTCAGAAGGCCAATGTTCTTAGAATTGCTGGACCACCGCCTCTCCCAGCACCAACAACTCAACCCAGAGCTAGAACCTTTGATATGACAATGAAAGATGTTGTGCAAGATGTGGATGTGGTGGCAGGTATGCTTGTTATTAACTCAGTAGAAGTAAAAGTATTGATGGATTCTGGAGCAACTAGATTTTTTATTTTTGAAAGTATTCTTGATAAACTAAATTGTGTTGCATACCCCCTTGAACCCAGCGTGATTATAAAGGTAGCAAATCAAGAGAAGGTCATTGTTAATAAGGTTTGTCTCGATTGTGATGTGGTTATAGAAGGTCAGCACTTTTCTGTTGACTTAATTCCTTTTAAGTTAGGAGAATTTGATGTTATATTAGGAATGTATTGGTTGTCAAACCACGAGGCGCAAATAGAGTGTAAAATTCAGAAGGTGAAGTTAAAGACCAAGGATGGAATCGAAGTGATGTTCAAGGGAAAAAGACAAGAGAAGAAATTTTTAATGGCTATTGAGATGAGAAGATTGTTACGTCAAGGATGCGAAGTTTATTTGGCTCATGTCAAGGACGTAGAGAAAGAATCCGAAAGGATTGAAGATATTCCGTTAGTAAGAGATTTTCCCGACGTGTTTCCAGAAGAATTACCTGGACTACCTCCAGATAGAGAGATTGAGTTTATAATTGATTTGTCTCCTAGAACGGAACCATTATCGAAGGCTCCCTATCGTATGGTGCCAGTAGAGATGAACGAATTGGCAGAGCAGTTGCAAGAATTATTGGATAAAGGAGTGATTCACCCGAGTGTATCCCCGTGGAGTGCACCGGTGTTATTTGTAAAGAAGAAGGATGGAAGTATGAGGTTGTGTATTGATTATCGTGAATTGAATAAGTTGACGATTAAGAATAAGTACCATCTACTGTGAATCGATGACTTGTTTGATCAGTTAAAAGGAGCTACGTGTTTCTCCAAGATTGATTTAAGATCTGGGTATCATCAGCTAAAGATTGAAGCAGGAGGATATACCCAAGACGGCGTTTCGAATGAGATATGGACAATACGAGTTTTTGGTAATGGCGTTTGGTTTGACGAATGTGCCAGCCGCATTTATGGATCTTATGAATAGAGTGTTCAAGGAATATTTGGATAAGTTCGTTATAGTGTTTATCGAAGATATATTGATTTATTCTAAGACGGAGAAAGATCATATGGAGAATTTGAGGACTTCCTTGGAAATTTTGAGAAAAGATAGGTTATATGCCAAGTTTTCAAAGTGTGAGTTTTGGCTAAAGGAAGTACAATTTCTTGGATATGTAGTCAATAAAGAAGGAATCAAAGTAGATCCAGCCAAGATAGAAGCTGTGATGAATTGGGAAAGACCCAAGACTCTCACGGAGGTTAGAAGTTTTCTGGGATTAGCCGGATACTATAGAAGGTTTGTGCAAGATTTCTCTAAGATTGTTGTTCCATTGACTAAGTTGACAAGGAAGAACAAGAAGTTTGTGTGGATGGATAAGTGCGAGGAAAGCTTTCAATAATTGAAGAAGAGATTGGTAACCGCCTCAGTGTTGGTGTTACCAGATGAGAAAGGGGAATTTGTGATCTTCAGCGATGCTTCGTATAAAGGACTTGGATGTGTATTAATGCAACACTGGAAGGTAATAGCGTATGCATCAAGGCAACTAAAGCCACATGAACAGAAGTATCCCACGCATGATTTGGAATTGGCAGTAATTGTGTTTGCCCTTAAAATTTGAAGGCATTATTTGTACGGGGAAAAGTGCGAGATCTATACAGATCTTAAGAATTTAAAGTATATTTTCACTCAGAAGGAATTGAATATGAGACAAAGAAGATGGTTAGAATTGATCAAAGATTATGACTCTGCAATAAATTATCATCCTGGAAAGGCTAATGTGGTAGCAGATGCTTTAAGTGGCAAGAAAAGATTGAATATGTTAACTTCGTCGAGGGAATTTATCAAGGATTTTAAAAAGATGGAAATAGAGGTGCAGACTCCATAATTTGGAGGTAAAGCAATGTATGATATGTCATTCCAACCTGAAATTTTGGAAAAGTTTGATGTTGTCAAGAGCAAGTGATGAACCGCGAGAAGGATAAGTTGTCAGGAGAGGAAATCAAAGTTCAAAAGGATGAAAGAGGAATATATCGTGTTAACTCACGTATTTGGATACCTAACGTTGTGGAACTAAAGCACTGAGATTTTGCATGAGGCGCATAACTCGAGATTTTCAATTCACCCTGGAAGTACGAAAATGTACAAGGATTTAAAAGAGAGTTATTGGTGGCCAAACATGAAAAAGGAAATCGCGAAATGGATAAGTAAGTGTTATACGTGTCAAAGAGTAAAAGCGGAATATCAAAGACCAAGTGGATTGCTTCAACCACTGGACATACCAGAATGGAAATGGGAACATATCGTGATGGATTTCGTGGTAGGATTACCAAAGACCAAGTCTAATCATGATGCGATTTAGGTATTAATCGATCGATTGATGAAATCAGTGCATTTCTTGCCGATAAACGAAAGGTTTTGTTAGAAAAGTTGGTCAAATTGTATTTGAACAAGATTGTGATGCGTTACAGAATTCCAGTATCTATCGTGTCTAATAGAGACCCGAGGTTTAACTCGAGATTTTGGCAACAATTTCATGATCATTTGGGAACTAAGCTTAAAATGAGTACGGCATATCATCCACAAACTGACGGACAAAGTGAAAGGATAATTCAGACGATCGAGGATATGTTGTGAACCTGTGTGATAGATTTCAAAGGAAACTGGGATGAACATTTTCCATTAATTGAGTTTTCCTACAACACCAGTTATCACGCGAGTATTGGCATGCCGCCATATGAAGCGTTGTATGGAAGAAAGTGTAGACCCCTACATATGGGGATGAAGTTAGTGAGCGTAAGATAATTGGCCCAGAATTAGTTCAACAGACAAAAGAAAAGGTGGAAGTGATTCGAAAAAGGTCAATTGCTGCTCAAGATCGATAAATGAAGTACACGAATCGAGAACGAAAAGATATGCAATTCGAACCTGGAGATAAAGTATTGTTAAAAATATCTCCTTGGAAAGGTTTAACCAGATTCGGAAAGAAAGGAAAGTTCAGTCCTAGGTATGTTGGACCATTCGAAGTACTACGACAAGTTGGAAATGTGGCATATGAATTAGCGCTACCTCCGCAAATACAACATCTTCACAATATATTCCATGTATATCTTTTAAAGAAGTATAATGCTGATGCGAGCCATGTGATCGAATTGGAACCAGTGGAAATTCAACCAGATTTGTCTTATGTAGAACAACCAGTTCGAATCCTAGATCGGAAAGAGAGGACACTTAGAAATAAAGTTGTACCTCTAGTTAGAGTGTTGGGGAGAAATCTATTAGTGGAAGAGTCAACTTGGGAATTGGAAAGTGAAATGCAAGAAAAGTATCCCCATCTATTTGCTTAGACTAGATTCTGGGGACAGAATCCTTTTAGGGGGGTAGATTGTAACGACTGGGAATTTCGTGACATAATTAAGTGAATAAAGTATGATTTTGTGGTGTAATTATAAATTATGTGATTTAATAAAGGGATTAAATGAATATTTTAATTTTCCTTATTATATATTAGTAATTGGGAGTGTAGAAAGATGCGTTCCAATTTAAAGAGTCAGCTTAGGAGTTAAGCTGTGTTGTCGGGCCGTCAGGAAGAACGGAACTCGTCTTAAAAAGGGATTAAAGTTTTTAAATGTGAACTATGTGCTATTGTGTAAAATGGAATGTTTAAGTGAGTATCATGTTCTAGTGTCGTGTTGGTTGGTAAAGATAATTGTGAAGCGTAATTGAAACGCTTAGCGTTGGGCCGTTGTTATGGATAAAAAATTAATATATTAATTGTTGTATTTATTACTAAGGTACGTGAGCTCAAGGCCTTTAATGGCTGCTCTCGTGTTTCGTAGCTTAATTTTTCCTTTACGAGATGCCTACGTATCTCTGTGAATTAGAGAATCAAGCCAAAAAACGTAGTTCTGATTTGTGGGGTGAGACCCCTTATATAGATGTGGGAGTTCTTGAATTGGACTTGGTATAAAAGACTTTGTGAGCAAGTCTCATAGTTAGAATGGACTTCGGAGTCCTAGATAGTAGGAAACTGATTCCTTATCCTTTTAGGTCCTCTTGGGGCTAATCTACAAGGGTTTATATCCTTATCCAGGACTCTTCTCAATAGTTGATTTCTCCTTTATTAATTAGTTACGAAATTAATTAATATACAGGGTTTTTGGGCCTTCTTTGTTCCATCTGGCCTGATCTGGTCCATTAGGCCTGATCAACATGTTAACCTTTCTGGTATGAATGTCATACATCTTCTTATTGGGCCATGCAGCCCAAACTGTAATATTTAATTATGCAATCAGGATTTATTCATCCCTATCATTTGCCCCCCGACTTTTGAGAAACCGTATAAGATTTCGCGAAAGTTAAGTTCAATTATTCCCTTACTGGGTATCGTTTTGCATAAAGTGTGGAGCGACCTACACGTTTACAACGATTTACTTTTATTCCCTTTATTCAGGAATTATCTTAATTTTCAGGAATTTTTCCCTTGACTCCGGGATTTTTTCTTAATTTTTTGGATTTTTTTCCTTTAATTTCTGGAATTTATCCTTATTTTTCTGGGATTTTCAGATTTTCAGCCCTTTTTCGACCAGTATCCTAGTCGAAATTTCGACCTGGATCCTAGTCGAAAATATGGATCAGTCTTGCAATTCTGGTCGAAGGAGTTCGACTAGGATCCACGACCTGGAATTCGACCAGGATCCTAGTCGAACTTTCAACCTGGATCTAGGTCGAAAACTTACCCCTCTTTTCAATTCCTGGTCTTGAACTTTTCGACTAGGATTTCGACCAGGATTCTAGTCGATGTTTCGACCTGAATCCTGTTCGAAAATTCTCTGTTTCTCATGCTTCCTGGTCGAAGGATTTCGACTAGGATTCACGACCTGGTTTTCGACCAGGATCCTAGTCGATTTCGACCTGGGTTTTAGTCTAGGTTTTAAACCCCATTCTTGAAAAATACTTGGTTCATTTCGACCTCATTCCTGGTCGAAGCTTCGACCTCAATCCAGTCCTGTTTTTCGTTGTTTTCGTGTGTCTAGTCGAAAAATTTCGGGCAGGATTCACGACCTGGAATTCGACCTGAATCCTGGTCTTTTTTACCCGTTATTTTCGGGTGCCTGCTCGAAAGATTTCGGGCAGGATTCATGACCTAGAATTCGACCTGAATCCTGGTCTTTTTTACCTGTTATTTTCGGGTGCCTGCTCAAAAGATTTCGGGCAGGATTCACGACTTGGGGTTCGACCTGAATTCTGGTCTTCCACTAGCTAACTTCATTGGGCCTTACAACTTTTAGGGCTACAATTTAGGTTATTATCTTTTCCGAATCCTAATTGGATTTGGGCCTAGCCTTCTTATTGGGCCTTGAATATTTACTGGGCCTCTTTATTGGGCCTTAAATCTTACTGGGCCTCTTTATTGGGCCTTAAATCTTACTGGTCCTCTTTATTGATTTGGAATTCTCTAGAATTCCTTAGAATTATTCTGGAATATTCCTTTTTTCTGGGCTTTTTTCTTTGGGCCTCTTTCCTTAATGGGTTTTCTTCCCTTCAACTTCCCTTTTCCTCTTATATAAAGGAGTAAGGAGAGGCTACTACTGCTCACTTTCTCATTTCTAAGTTTTTCTTCTTTCTGCTCCTGCTAAGTTTCTCAGAGCAATAACAGCAAGTCGGAGCTCAAAGCCTTTTTTAGAAGCGCTTCTTCAGGTAAAATCCCTCCCTTTACTTCTTCTGTCTTCTTTTCCATTATGTGCCTTTTTCTTTTTTTTTCTTTTTTTTAGGATAACATGTCTATGTCCCCCCCTTTCAGATGGCTGACAAGAAAATGACTCGCTTGGCCAAAATGAACGTGGCTAGAAAGTCCAACGAATTCCCTATTCGATCAAGGTACACTTCTTTAATCGACATGATCAACACTCGAGGGGATGAGTACCCGTCTGATGCGCATCTGGACGCGCACGACCATATTAGTGCTTTGCGGGATCCCAAGGAGCTGGAAAAATTGAGCAGCTGCTTCAAAATTAAGGAACCTTTTAAGCTGGTTCTTGCAGGTCCGGCCGATAGGGCCTGCCAGTGGAAGAAGGGACGCATTATGCGTCTATAGGGATACTCTATGGGCAGGTATCAGACTCCCTTTTCATCCGTTCATTCTTCTATTACTGGCTGATATGGGTATCAGCCCTTGCCAACTCCCCCTAATTCTTGGAGGCTTATTATGTGCTATCTGTCACAATATGCCAAGCACAATGTCCCTACTTCCGTTGCCATTTTCAGGAAAATTTTCCAGTTCAAAAACAGCCCTAATAAAAGTCCGGGTTGGGTTTCTCTAAACCAGCGCCCCACTATTCCCCACATTATGAACAGGAAGTCCATCCCTGACAACAACTTGGGGTTGAAGAAAGATTTTTTGTTCGTCGTTTGGGAGGGTGGAGATTGGGGCACCCTATTTCGGTCGTCTTTTGGGCTTGCCGTCGATGGGAGCCCAAATGATATAACTTTGTCTGAGGAGGAGGCTAGAGCTTTCAACCTCCTTACGTAAGATAATGGGACTTCCCATTCTTGGGACCTTATCCGGGAGACCATCCTGGTAGAATGTGGCCTTTCGCCCATCCCTAAGAAAAGTAAGTTTCCTTCCTTACCTCTTTTTTATTTCCTTCATTTTTTATTTCGCTGATTCTTCAACTTATCTCGCTTGTCGCAGTGGCTGAGAAGATTGAGGAGGCTACCAAGCCTAAAGACCTGGAGACAACCAGGATGAAGAGGGCTGGAAAGGTCTTTAAAGACCCACGCCTTGGTGACCGCTTCCCTGAGTTCCTCCTCCAAGCAATGGAACCAGGCGAGGAAGGCCCCAGCCAAGTTCTGCGCACCAAGCAGATGCCAGGGGCCTATTTTCAACCTGCTTGGGGGATCCGGGGCAAGGATTCAATCGTTGGCAGCACGGCGCTGGCCAAGGAATGGTCTAAGCATTCCTATCTCCCCGATGGACTATCAAGACTTTGTCCTTCAATAGGACTTAGAGGGGAATGAGCTTTTTGGAGCCTAGGCTTTAGCGACGGTACGTCCTTTTCCTATGCTCATCATACTTATCTTTTTACGTTTCTTTTCTCATACTTTTGCTGCTTCTCTTGCAGGCTAACGCCCATTTCCAAGGGATCGATTCACCAAGCTAAGGCTTGGAAGGTTGGCCTGGAGGATGCTAACAAGAAGTTGGAGGAGGCCAACCAGAGAATAGAGGCCCTTGAAGCTCAACTGGCCTCTTCCACTTCTGACCTGGAAACGGCCCGGGCTGAAAATGTTATTCTGAAGGCTCAGAAGGATAAAGCCTTTGATGGCTGGATGGACACCCAGGAGTTCAAGGACTTGATGGTGGAGCATGATGCCCTCCTACACCCAGTTAGCTATAAAGAAGGCTGGGATGCTGCTGTGGAGGCTATCCAAGATGAATTTCTGGAAGTCCTCGAGCAGTCCTCCTTTCCTTGCCCTGTGCGAGTTCGGAGCTTGGGGGTGTTACTGACAAGCTTGCTGATCTGATCAAAGACGGCCCTTCAGGGAGCCCAGGCCACAAAAGGAAAGAACTTGAGTCCAGCTCTGGGGAGGAGGAGACTTCTTCCGAAGAAGATTCTGCGCCTGCTGTGAAGAAGGTCAGGGTGGAAGAGCCTCCAAGGGCTGCGCCTCAGAATCTAGTGTCTCCCGCATCATCCAAAGCATCCGAAGGCGGTTCTGATGGAACCTCTACGGGGACTTCTGAGGGGACGACTGAGACGTCCGAGGAGACTTCGGATACTGGTTCCGAAGAATTCGAACCTTCCGAGGCCTAAGTTTTTTTATGTATATCTTCTTTCTAGACAATATGTGAACTTTGTTTATGTCAGAACTTGTTACCCTTCGGGGTTATTACATATGCTGCTTTCCTTACTTGCCTCTTTCTACTTTATCTTTACAATACTTAATATGCATTTGAACTTTAAACATCCTTAGATTGAAATAATTTCAAACTCTTTAATATGAAGTCTGGTTTTCCAAAACCTTACATAGCATGGGTTCGACCCTAATCAATAATAACTAGACAATGTAAATTCTACTGGAATATAAAATCCTACGCAAACAAAGCTTCAAGGTGCTTTTAAACCTACTTGTCACAATGACAAGTGAGAATCGTACTTTGACTATCTTACACGTAGTAAACCTTCAGGTTTTGTGCGTGCCAGGTTCTCGGGACTTCAAAACCATCCATAGTCTCCAACTTGTAGGTTCCTCTACCCTGAACGCTCTTGACTCTGTACAGCCTTTCCCAATTTGGGGCAAGTTTTCCTTTCTGTCCTACACCAGAAGCTTCCACTTTCCTTAATACCAAATCTCCTTGCTTGAAGAATCTTTCTTTAACCCTTAGGTTGTAATAAAATGAAGCTTTTTTCTGGTATTCCACTATCTTTGCATGTGCCTCATCTCGCACTTCATCAATTAGATCCAGGGTTAACCTCTGCCCTTCCTCATTTTCTTCTGCATTGAAAGCCTGAATCCTTGGAGAGGAATGTGATATCTCCACAGGAACTACTGCTTCTGCCCCATATGCCAACATGAAGGGCGTCTCTCCTGTCGTGACTACAGGTAATCCTATAAGCCCATAATATGGGAAGTATCTCATCCACCCAATTATTTCTTGACTTCTCGATCCTCTTTTTTAGTCCATCCAGGATTATTCGATTTGCTACTTCCGCTTGCCCATTGGCTTGTGGGTGAGCCACAGAGGTGAACTGTAACTCAATTTCATTTTCTTCACAATACTTCTTGAATTCCTCATTGTTGAATTGTGTTCCATTGTCAGTGACGAGGATACGGGGAATTCCATATCGGCACATAATGTTTTCCCACAGGAATTGTGCAACCTGCTTAGTTGTGATCTTGGCCAAGGGTTTGACTTCAATCTACTTGGAGAAATAATCAATGGCTACAATCAGAAACTTTCTTTGTGCCGTGGCCATGGGGAAATGCCCCAAAATATCCATTCCCCACATAGCAAAAGGAATGGGCGAGTTGATAGAGGTCAGCATCTCGGGGGGTTGTCTAAAAACAGGTGCATGCTTCTGACAGCGCTCACATTTCTTCACATATTCTTTGGCATCAGCCATCATTTCTGGCCAATAAAATCCTAAACGAGTTATCTTATGAGCCAAAGCCCTGCCCCCCAAGTGTTGTCCACAAATGCCTTCATGCACTTCTTCAAGAGCCAAGCGTGCCTCATCGGGCCTGAGACACCTTAAATAAGGAACCACGAAAGATCTTTTATACAGAATCCCATCTATTAAAGAGTACCTTAGTGCCCGAACAGTTAACTTCCGTGCTTCAGTTGCATCGCTTGGCAACCAACCGGTTTGAATGTGAGCCTTAATAGGATCAATCCACGACAGTCCCCAGGCCTATAGGAGCCACAAGTTTAACATATATGCTTCTAATCTTCAAAACACGGAAGTACACACTTCCTGAACTTTCTTCTATCTCCGATGAAGCAAACTTTGATAACGCATCCGCCTTAGCATTTTCTTCCCTTGGAATGTGCTCAACATGGCATTCATTAAATTGGGTCATCACAACCCTTACTAGGCGGACATACTTAGCCATCATATCATCCCTTGCCTCAAATTCTCCCTTTACCTGGGATATGATCAGCTTCGAGTCCCCACAGACCTTTAAGTTTTTGACTCTAAGTGTTCCCGCTAGGTCCAAGGCCAGCTATCAGGGCTTCATATTCTGCCTCATTGTTTGTGGTTGGGAAGTCTAGCTTCATAGCATACTCAATTAAGAACCCATCAGGGCTTTGCAAAACCAATCCTGCTCCACTGGAGTTTGTTTTTGATGCTCCATCAAAATAGAGAACCCAGTATTCTTTTTCCTTCTCTTTATCCCCATTATCAACTCCCTTGTCTCGTGGTGTGGTATCTCCCTACCCCCCGACTTCTTGGTTGGGTATGGTACATTCCACCACGAAGTCAGCTAGCGCCTGGGCTTTTATTACCGTTCGCGGCTTATACTTGAGATCGAACTCTCCCAGCTCCAGCTCTATTGCCCACTTAATCAATCTCCCACTTGCCTTGGGACTGTGAATGATATTTCTCAGTGGCTGATTTATTAGCACCTCAATCTGATGAGCCTGAAAGTAAGGACGCAGCTTTCTCGAAGCCATTACCAATGCTAGAGCAAATTTCTCGATAGTTGAATAATTCAATTCAGCACCATGCAGAATTTTGCTGACATAGTATACGGGTTTCTGGACTTTTAGTTCCTCCTTAACCAACACTGCGCTCAAGGCACTCTCTGAAACAGCCAAGTACAAGAACAAAACTTCACTCAAAACTGGCTTGGTCAATAACGGGGCCTGCACCATATATCGCTTCAATTCTTCAAAAGCCTTCTGATTCTCTTCGCTCCATACAAAGTCCTTAATATTTTTTAATGACTTAAAGAATGATAGGCACTTGTCTCCTGACTTGGAGATGAATCGTCCCAGCGCAACAACCCTTCCTGTGAGCTTCTGAACATCCTTGACAGTTTTTGGTGGTTCCATGTCCAGGATTTCCTTTATTTTATCGGGGTTAGCCTCAATTCCTCTCTTTGAGACCATCAATCCCAAGAATTTTCCAGATCCTACTCCGAAAGCACACTTCGTAGGATTCAACATCATCTTGTGGTACCTCAGGACCTCAAAAGCTTCGCTCAAATGGGTTATATGATCAGTCTTTACTAGACTCTTGACTAACATATCATCTACATAGACTTCCATAGTCTTTCCAATAAGGTCCTTAAAAATTTTATTTACCAACCTTTGATAGGTGGCTCCTACATTCTTAAGACCAAATGCCATAACAAGATAACAATAAACACCAAAGTCAGTGATGAATGATACCTTTGGAATGTCATCCTTATGCATTTTGATCTGGTTGTATCCGCTAAATCCATCCATGAAACTCAGCATCTCATGCCCAGCATATCCACTTCCTCCAACCTCGGGGTAAAGGGGCATCCCATAAGGGGGGTTAGTAGTAACAACAGTTGAATATTCATACCCGACGGGTCGAGAATTCACAGGTACATGTACTTGTTGAACTTGAGGATTCGTACCTTGAATAGTCGGGGGAGTCGTCCCTTGTGGCTGAGATTGAGTTGCCCCTATCTGGGCTTCCCCTTGAGTAGATGCATAAGTTAAATGGGGAGGAATCTCCACGGTTGACGAAATCACCTGGGTTGTCCCTGATGGTGTTCCTTCCTCCAGAGCTCTAATTGTTCTCCGTGTTCTCGCCATGGTTGCTGTTATGCTTTCCCACAGACGGCGCCAAATATTATGGATAAAAAACTAATATATATAATTGCTGTATTTATTACTAAGGTACGTGAGCTCAAGGCCTTTAATGGCTGCTCTCGTGTTTCGTAGCTTAATTTTGCCTTTACGAGATGCCTACGTATCTCTGTGAATTAGAGAATCAATCCAAAAAACATAGTTCTGATTTGTGGGGTGAGACCCCTTATATAGATGTGGGAGTCCTTGAATTGGACTTGGTATAGGAGACTTGGTGAGCAAGTCTCATAGTTAGAATGGACTTCGGAGTCCTAGATAGTAGGAAACTGATTCCTTATCCTTTTAGGTCCCCTTGGGGCTAATGTGCAAGGGTTTATATCCTTATCCGGACTCTTCTCAATAGCTGATTTCTCCTTTATTAATTAGTTATGAAATTAATTAATATACAGGGTTTTTGGGCCTTCTTTGTTCGATCTGGCCTGATCTGGTCCATCAGGCCTGATCAACATGTTAACCTTTTTGGTCTGAATGTCATACATCTTCTTATTGGGCCTTGCAGCCCAAACTGTAATATTTAATTATGCAATCAGGATTTATTCATCCCTATCAGCCGTCAAGCAGAACCAACCAGTTACGTAAAAAGAGGAATAATAATAAAAAGAGAAATATCATGATCAGACATGAGTTATGATGTGTAAATATATGTGCTTGCTTTTCTGTATGCATGATTACGTGATTTGTTGATTTTTAAAAGGGTTTAAGGGATTTATTTGATTTAAAAATAAGGTTTATTGAACCTTTATACATTTTTATAAAATTACTCGAATAAGTTCAAGGTGTGAAATTCATTTTGTTACCTTCAAAATAGTCCTAGAGACTTTCTAAAAATGATAGACGGATTTATTTCGTGATCGTTGTATTTTAAAATGTTTTTATGGAGTTAAAATGCTATTTTCAGCATAATCTTGTAAAATCCGTATTTAATCAACCGTTCGCTCAAAAATTATTATGAAAATACGGCCGAAAAGCTAATTTCGAGATCTATGCTCAAATTATTATTCGTTCTATTCTCATCTTTTCTGAGAGAGCTATTTTTTAATTAAATTCATTTTTAGATTGAAAATAAGAGAAAAGAGAAAAGAAAATTAAAAGTTTGGTATAATGACCATACTACCCTTACAAAATTAATATATATACTCCCTCCCCTCCCCTTTTTCCTTTCCTTCACCCGGCCTCACTCTCTCTCATCTCTCACATTCTCTCATCTCTCTCTCAAACTCTTGAAGCTCTCTCTCTCTTCTTTTCTTTCGGTATAACCCCCTTCTCTCATTGATTTCTATGGAATCATTCATGAAACTTCATGCTCATCCTAGATATATACTTTAAATCATTTGTATGTGTGTATTTGTACTTGCATGCGAGTGTGTGTGTGTGTGTATTTGGGCTCAGTGTTGAGCCGAGAGCCGGGTTGGTGCTTCCTTTTGAATGTTCGACTTGAGATTGTGTAATTTCTGTGATGATTATGCATTGCATGTGTGTGCTGTTATGTTTTTGGATTGAAATCGAAGGTCTTAAGGTTGGAAACCCCCGAATGGGGGCACCACCGTGAAGCCACTGCCACCGGGGATAAACTCTGGTGAACCGGTGGTGAGTCATGATGTGTAAACTGAACTCTAAAATGCATAAACTTGATTTTCTATAGTTGCATGTGGTGTTTTGTTTAAAACTGAATGGGTTTTTTATTCTAAAATAAATTAAGTTGATTTTTGTTGATTAAAATGATTGTGGATAGTTGTTTTTAGAAAGTATGGAGTAATTAGATTAATTGATAGTTTGAAGAATCGAATTGATGCATGCATATTATGATTTAGGTGAAATTCGAATGTTTGGATTTGTGTTAAGAAATTTAGTTGGTTTAATTGATAAAATGACTTGTGAATGATGTGTTATAGAAATTTTTAGATGATTTTGGGATAGATTGAAGTGTAAAGTTAATTTGAATTATGCATGTTGATCTATGTGGTTAGGGCCGAATGATTGCCTTGTGTCGAGAAAGAAATTAATCAAATAAACTTGTGTGATTTGAAATTGGTGTTGATTGGTCGATAATTGTCAAAATTAAGATGATACTTAAGCTTTTATGTGGATTTATAGTCATGCATGTAAAGATAAGTGAATGCATGTGTAATTTTTAGAAGTTATGTGATTTATGTGTGTGTTTTGGTTCGAATTAAATGATGAAAAAAGAAGGATTGAGTCATCTTGATGTAAGTTCATATAATTGATATGATAACTCAAGTATAGAGTTTGAAATATAAGGACTAAATGTTATATGTCGTATATGTATTGTAATGCGTTCGAAGACTATTTGGTGAAAGTATACGAGTTATGGTATAAGCGTGGTGTGTGATTATAATTGAGTATATATATATATATACTCTTAGGGTATTGCGATTAAAGGAAATGTTAAGCATTCTGGGAACATCAAGTGGGAATCTAATTAAGGTTTTGGTTTTTGGATTGTAGATTTGGAGCATGAGGGCATTCAGGCTAGGAAAGGGAAAACTATACTAGGTGGCAGTAGTTCAACTTCTGTGAAACAGGAAAGCGAATTCAGGCAAGTAACTCTACTTGTGTAAATTGTTATAGAGAGGATATTATTCATGCCATGTAGAGTATTGAACTTTTATAGCGATGTACCCCTGTTATTGATTCTTGAGATACCCTGTCATTGACCTTGTGAACTTGTTATTGATAAGATTATTGTTTAAACCCTTTGGTAACCTTTTCTTATCCTGATCACCTGTTAATACCTTGAATTCTTGTAAACCCTATAAGAACCTTTGTGAATCCCTTGTGTAATAATCCTTCATTTCTTTATAATCTTGTTCATGATAATCCTTAATACTCCTATGATTCCCTAACTTGTGTACCTTGTGATCATTTGATCAAGATCCCTAGAATTGAACTTTGCTTATCCTTGATTCATTTCCCTATCTTTGAATTCTTGAAATTGAACTTAAGAATAAGTTTTAATTCGGAAGAGTCTGAATGATTTCATAATTCTCGGTAATGATAAAATGAATTAATTAAATCCTTTATTTTCCAACACAAGGTTCTCCAAAGGAATTCCTGATGGATTGGATTGAGACGTAAGACACTAGTGGGACTAGTCCAGTCATATAAAGTGGCTAGCGGGGCTGGTCCAGTTTAAGGCTAAAATTATGCCATAGGTACCTTAAAGACCAGATGGAGGTCGGTACGGGCTGATCACCTATATTATTATGAATTAAAAGTTAAAGTAGTCCAATCAAGGGTTCCATAATTATTTAAAGAGGAATTGAATTTTTATTCAGTGATTGATTCTTTGAAAATGAAATGGCTTATACTGTTTTGAAAAGAGTTGATTGTGATATTGATTAGCTTACAGCTTGTGAACCCTAATTTTTATTCTGATGATATTATCAATCGTATAATTGATTTCTAATGATGAAGAGAATCTCGCTTTCCATTTGATAGATCATTTGAGATCTTGTTATTGATTTGTGATAAATGTCGGCTTTCACCCTATCTTGAGCCTTGTTTCCTGAAATCCCAAAGCTTTACTTCATAACCTTTTCATATCCCAAAAGACAGAAATCTGCCACCTAGAGATGTTAAAGTAGAATGCCCTGAAAAACAGTAATGGTATATTGATTTTGTATCGTAGAACAGTTTATAGTTACTTGCTGAGTTTTTATACTCTTATGTTTTGCTTTGATCTAACCATGGTAGTTAAGCAAGAGGATGGCCAGGCTTAGGCGCACTGCTCGTAAGAGCGTTCCCGATGGTCCCTACCGTGTTGAGGGCTTCCAGATGCCAGAGCAGGTAGTACAGGCTATGAGTGAGCAAGCGCTTAGCCAGAAAGTTGTAAAGATACAATGGGTTCTCTATCGGTTCCAAGTCGGAATCGATTATGTAAACTTGGTTTTATTTTGGGGTTTTAAATTATATTTTAAGGTTGGTAGTTGTAATATTGTCTCAAACTTTATCCTGTTTGATCCTGTTAGTAGTTAATCGGGGTTTATGCTTATTTAATTCATAGATTAAAGGTGTGTGGGTTCTTATTTCCTAACCCCGAGATTGAGGGCGTCACAGATCAGCCGCGGAGCAACACCGGTATGCCGAAGCATATGCAACTAAATAAGGGGTACCCAAGGCACATATTGGCCAAAAAAAAGTATTATATCCTGTATAATACCTATCTCTCCGCTAGACCGCCGCTACGGCCTCTTACACAACCATCTAATCTTAAAACATTTTATTGAAAGGGGTAATAAAAATCGACACTCTTATAAATTTTATTCCCCCATTCACTTGGGCAGGAACACTCGCAACCAAATCATTTTTCTCAAAATCCAAAACATTTATAAATCCATTAATTTGATAAGTAAAATCACTTAGCTATTCTGAACATAGAATAGCAGAAGAGTACTTGCATAATAAGAATTTAATTCAGCGATATGTAAAACATTTATCTATTCTGAACTGAGAATAGGGAAAGCAACATTTGCATAAACATAAGCAGTTGGATATGTAAAATATTGAACTATTCTAGAATTATAATAGCGTAGGAAACTTGCATAATAGGATTCAAAACAATTATTACTTAAATAATAAGTGATGATAGGGATACTTGCCTTTGAGATTTAGCAGTTAGTCACACTCGCAATAACATAATTATCTCATTCTGGCATCTCGAGACATCGTCATCTTTTATTCCACCAATTCACTAATATGCTGCTCCTGCGATTGCTAGAAGCTTGATAGCCAACATTATTCCATTTCACTCTTTATCCAACATCTGGTACTGATCGTCTCGAACAATCTGGATCTATAATTAAAAGATACAACGTTAATCGTCTAAACGGTAATTACTTGATGAACTATGCGTCAAAACTCTATTGTCTACCCATACGATAGACCGCACATAAAGAAGATAGTCAAATACAAGACTCTTGACTCACGTATGCACGTAATTCACATAGCATGTAAACACGTAACTCACATATCACATAATTCATATCACATATAGCTCGGTTCGTCAGAAGGTAGGTCTTGGTATTTTTAAAATTGAAATCGGGTCAAAATAGTGTTCATCGATCAGCTACCGACTCAGAATGACTCACCAATTAAATGAACTTGTAATACAAAAGAAATTAGGCCTCAAAAGTATTTTTGATTGGAAACGGAATGTTTTTCTAAGTCTATACGTGTTCGTTTCATATTAAACGGGCGAATGGTTTATTTATTACAAAAAATAAGAATAAATCAAGTAATAATAATACTAATTGAGTTTTAAATACTCATATATGATTTTTAAAAGCTCAAAAATAGTTTTTAGGAATTATTTGAATTAATTTTATAAATAATTTACATTTGATTTAACTATTTATAAATAAAGCTAATTGATTAAATGATTTAATCAATTAATTAAATCCATAAATAGTTAAATAAAATAAATTATAAATATTTAAATCAAATTGAATTTTGGAAAATAATAAAAGGAAATAATTTTTGGAATTTAAAATAATTAAACAAATGATTTTTAGAATCTAAAATAATTAGTAAATGATTTTTTAAATAAAATAAATGATTTTTAGAATTTTGAAATGAATTTTGAAATAAAAAAAAGGAAAAAGGAAATTGCAAAAACGTTTTTGCAGAAACAGAACGAGTGTGAAATGGATCAAAGGTGGGTCGAAATGGAAACAAAACGGGTTAAAACCCGGACCCCGAAGAACTGCTGCCCGGTTCAACGAACACCCGAAGTCCGGCGAGTCCCCTACCACTCCGTCCAGCCCCGTTTTTTTCAAAACAAGTTGTTTTCAATCCAAAAACAATCTAAACTCGTCCAGAAAAATGATTAAGACATGAACCGTGGAAATCGACGATTAAATCATCGATTCTGATCAAAAGCCGGCGACCTCAACCCGATTTCCGGCAATCAATCGAATTCAAGAAATAATTTACCAAATTTGAGGAAACTTATATCAAATCGAAGCTAAGAAACAGTATAATCCCTTTATGCAATCATATCAAATACCCAAAGCATGATTAATCCAGAAAATCCTAAAATAAAATAACAAAAAATGTGAAACTCGACTTAATCGATTCTCGATTAAAACATGCATAATTTCTAGATAAATCGACTCTAAACAACACCAGAAAGCTTTATCAGTCATAAAAAACATTCGAAAATCATCACAAATTCAAAACCCAATTCGTGTTCATAATACAAAAAAAAAGAAATTACGCAATACACAACTTTAGGCAGAGATGTCGGTATCAATATAACGAGGATGAAAAGGGCTTCGTTTTGATTATTAGAACATCAAGAATGGACTTGCAATTCTCTAGTTATCTAAGGCTTAAGATCAGGAACGAATTACTCACCCCCAAGAACATTATCATGTTAGGTCACACAACACTGTAGAAGGGGGTTGAATACAGTGTAGAATACAATCAAATCGATTTCGAACACAAGTAACAGTAAACAGATATATTCGATATAATAAACTCTGTTACAATGGAACTGTTCTCTCTCAGTGATGAACAAATATAACGAGAGCTGCTAGGTTACAATGTATGATCTTCTCGATAATGATAACACATATAGTGTAAATCTATGTCTGTGTTTATATAGTACACAGTTACAAGATAACTTCTAATTGATATGGAATATAATTTTGTCTCCTAAAATATATCAATCAGATATCTTATACAATTCTTTAAGTCCTCTAACTCTTTCCATGCATATCTTCTTTTTGTATTAGTCTCGATCTTCTTTCCTGTAAACCAGCTTCCTTCCTTAACTGTTAGTCCTCCAGTACTTAAGTTCTGATATCCATCTTCTGATATTTATCTTCTGATAATCTAAGTCCTAATATCCTTAAGTTCTGACTTCCAGTAAGTACTGATTCCAGTATATACTGATATTTCCTATTTGTTAAGATCTGAAAACTAAACATGAAACATATTAGACATGACATCTCAAATATATCTAACAAGCTCCCCCAACTTGTAAATTGTGCAAAATATACAAGTTAATAGATTTGATGATGTCAAAAACATTTAAGTTCAAATGCAATAAGAGTTTAATAAGACTATTAACTACAACTTACAGTCCTTTTAGCTTTACCAACTTCACTGGATCAATCTAAATCCATAATGATTCTAAACAAAATCTCTTACCAGCTTGTCTTCAGCTTTCCTCATAATTTCAACTAACTGTGCTTTGACCCGCATCAGTTCTTCATCTTTACTATCACCAATCTGATAAATGGCCGTTCTGAGAGCTTGAATTGATATTCTTTGAAGTCCATCACCAAGTCTGATAACTCTAGGATGTGAAGAGTTTTCATTATAACATAAGCATTTTCCTTTCAGAATAACTTCTACCTTAGCAGAATTCTTCAGCATAGGAATTTCTCTTCCATCATCTTCAGTAATCATTGGTATATACTGAGAAGTCTTTGTACCAGAGATTCTGAATAAGTCTCTTATAGCCTTCAAAATGTATTCTGACCATCTCCTTGTAACATCAGATTTTACTTCCAGAAGATAGTGAATATGTTAAAGTTCTCTGACAGACTTCTTTAGCACATCGGTATCAGCTAGTCTGTAAGTTAATCCATCGTATAGAAATAAAATCAATTTCTCCTTTAAATTTTCCTTATCATGAGCATCTATCACGATTTGAGCAGACAACACCTTGACAAGGTGCTTTTGTTTGATTTGTTCATATGGTTTGTCTGTCAACATGAAAGGATCTCTTAGAGTAACTTCTACTCATGTTTATATCTTCTCTTCATCAGAACCTAATCCAGCTTTATCTCTAGGTTGCTTGGATCTCAACCCAAATGTTGTAAGTTGATTCATCAAGAGATTGGATTTTGGTTCAACGGGAGTAGCTTTCTTCCATATTAGCTTCTTCTTATCAACAATTGTCATCTTTTCCAAATTAACCTGATCAAAATTTGTTGTTTCATTTGTAACTTACTGTTCTTCATTCTGAACAACTTGAGCAGTGTCAGAGGTTGTTTTAGATTCTTCAATTATCTTTCTTTTCTTCAGAATTTGAACAGTTTCATCTTCTATCAAATCATTATGCATTGTATTTTGATAGACTGGAATGGAAGAACTTATCTTTTTCTCAATCTTTAAAGGTTCACCAACCTTTTATTTTCCTTTTGATTTAGGATCAATCTCAGTTTGTGATCTAGTCTTGGGCTTTGAAGTCTCAGAATTTGACTTTTCCCTGATCACAATGCCTTTTCCTTAGGCCTTGGAGGTTTCTTTGCATCAGAAGCTTTAGACTTAAGATTTATCTTCTCAGCAGCAAATCTAGCTTCTTCCTCCTTGAGAGTTTCCAAATCCATTTCTAGATTTTGTTTCAGAAATAATCTTCTAGCTATCTCCTCATCAAGTGTCTGGATTTTAGGATTTTTGTAATAAACAGTAGTCTGCTTCCCCTTTAGCTTCAGAGTTTGTAAAAACTTCTGAGAGTCTTTAGATCCTGACTGAATCAGAATATCAGAACTTGACATCAGACTTTGTTTATCAGAACTTGACTTCAGTCTTTTAGCATTCACAGCATCAGAACTTGACTTGTTATGTGTAGAAGATTTTCCTTGAACTTTTACTTGACCTCTACTCTTATCAGAGTTTCCCTGGTCATCACTTTTATCATCCTTTTTCTTCAGTATTTCAGTAGGTGAGGATTTGGAGTTAACTACCTTCTCCCCCTTTTTGGCATCATCAGGAAGTAAGAGAGAAAAAAGAAGTTCAACTGAAGATTGGATTTCTTCCAATTGAGCTTTCTGAGAAACTTGGTTAGCCAGGACCTCATCAATTTGGGCCTGTTGCTTCTCTTGAATCTTCTCAATGGCTTCAATTTTCTCAAGAGTAGGTCTGATATATCTGTTCTTGTCAAGCTTAAGCTGTAGATCTAGCTTATCAGCATGTTCCTTTAGTGTATCAACCTTTTTAAGAGTAGAACAATGTAGACCTTGAAGATGTTTGGTAGATAGAGCAGTGGTCTTGAGTTGTGTCTTTAAATCAGCGTTTGTGAGCAACTCATCAGCTTTAGCAATATGCTCTGTCAAAATGTTAGAACTTGGAATGAAATCAGTGTCATTCCACTTCTTGGTCCACTCCACACCTCTGTGAGTATCCTCCCAAGGAATAGGTGCTTCCTTTTCAACAAATTTCTTCACCAATTCTTCCTTTCCTAGTATAGGAACTGGAGTCTCAGTAGAAACACTGTCTTCAGAACTTGAGGAAGACTCATTATGTTCTGACAACACAATAGTGTGTGAAGCAACTGGAGATTCAGGAACAGCTTCATTTAAATTCTGAACATCAGAATTTATCTCCAGAGCTGGTGTGGTTGATGTAGATAGTATCTCAGCATTTAAAATTGGAAATTGAGTTGGAAATTGCTGAGCTTCTGTAAATGGAGCTTCCAGATAAAGAATATTTGGTATATTCAAATTATGAATATCTATTTCAGAATTTTCAGTGTGTCCTTCAGCATCATCTATAGCTTTAATAGGTGAGACAAGAGGGGTTACAACTGTATCAGTAGCAGTGTCTTTGGCTTGAGCTGGAAGGGCTTCAATGATAATCGGTTCTTGTGAGATCAGAGATTCCTGATCCCCTTCCTCAGCTTCTTCAATATCTTTTGATGGATCTTTAGCCAAATACCTCCTAGCCTTCATTTTCTTCAATCTCCCTACCAATGAAGCAGTTGCTTTAGCAGCTTCAGAACTGACAGATTTCTTCTTCAAAGTATCAGAACTTTGAGCTGCAGTTTCTTTCTTAGAAATAACATTCTCAGCTTCAACTATCACAGCTTCTGATGCATGAACCCGTGCTTCAACTGTTTCCTCTTTATCAATAAAATTTATTATTGACCATAATTGTAATCAAAACATTCATCAAAGGATAAAGTTAAAAATAGATGAAGTAAAGATTAACAAATTTGCAATTAAAACATGCACAGTCACATAATTTGAGAAACAGAGACTAAATCTTGTAATTAAAGGAAATTTCATTAATATATCAAATGAGTACATTTCATGAAATTTATCGATTACTTGCAAAAATTATAAGATAGTCTTATTCTAAGATGCTTAACATCAACAGCCTTAGTCTAGGAAGTCTGACAAAGCTGATGGAGGAGAGATACGGATGGATGACTTTTAATTCTTCTTCCTACTTTCAACAAAGAGAACAGTAAGATGAATGATTTTCTCCTGCTGTTTAAGAATACGGAGATGAACTTCTCTTTGGAAAGACAACAAATCATTTTTAATGTTGCCTGGAAGTTGAATCCAGATGTCGAAAGGAATATTGTTGATAGGATATGAAGTCGGAATTCAATTTCTAAAAATGGTCATGGTGTTTGTGCCATAGCAGTAAAACCAACTAAAATGTGCCATTGTTTGAGAGAAAGGAAAGGATATGATTTTACCGAAGGATGATCAGTCATTTAAATAGCCAATGGAATACCAAGGGACGCGATGACTGTTTAATGATTAAGAGTAAAACATAATGATGCCTCGTCTCCTAGACTGATGTGTAATAATAACAGTCAGTAAAAAGTTAAAGCAAGAGTTAATGAGCACGTAAAATAAACAATAATTACTGTGCACATGCAGTTTTTCAAGACAAACACGTTTATCACTAACCCAAAATGATTATGACTATTTTTATCTTACCCAAATATATTCTGATTTAAATATGACTATTTCAGTTTTTTTTACCAAAAATAAGTCAAGTAAAGAATAATGCCACGTAAGCATCAAGGATTCCATCAGGATTTAATATCAGAACTTAACTTATATCAGATTTTAATAGTCATCAGAATATGGCTTCTGAACTCAAAAAGTGAATATCTTTTTCTGTGATTCTTCATACAAATACTGACTTGTTTTCTTCAGAGTTTAATCATAAGAACTTCCATCAGAACTTGTCCTTAGAATTTATGCAAATGACACTTAACTGTTTGTCAAAAACAACTTAATCACCACAGTAATTTTCATCATTCATATGGAGTGAAAGTGTGTGCATTTAGCAGAATATCAGATAAAGATTAAAGTCTGATAAACTTCAGTACATCTTATAAATAAGGCATAACTCAGAAAAGTGCTTAAAATTTGTCATCAATCATGAAGTCTACTATATAACAAATTTATGCAAGAGTCCACCTCAACTGTTTATGCTCATTTTATGCATCTTTTGAAATTCCTTTTTACAGTGGCTTCTCAGTGTAAGTGAGTCACGTCTGCTTATCAGAATTTATGTTGTTGTCATAGTATTTCTCCAGTAATCAGAGAATATGAAAAGTCACCAAGAAAATTTATTTGCTTTTCTAATGCATATTACTTAATACCAGCAATGCACTTGGGTCTTCCCTTCCACATATTTACTCTAGATCTCAAAGGAGTACCTGACTTTTCTTTTCTTTTCTTTTCTTTTCTTTTGATAAGTGAGGCTTATCAGCATTTAGTTCATCCTTAAGATTTACTAACATCAGAATCTAACAGATAAGAAGCAAGAATCTAGTTTGTGACTTAGTAATAAGATACACAAAGTACACTTGACTAAGCTCAAAATCAGAATTTGCTTGTGTTAATGAGTTTCCACATAAACAACTAATTCAAACATGGGATATCTAGTATGTTAAAGACTACTAGGTCAACATCTAGCACAGTTATCCTCATTGGATTGAATAGTCACAGAACATTCAAAACACTATCAGAGTTGAAGGATCCACATCAGATAACAATCAGTATTTAATGAATTTCACTTAAAGAACAGATTTCATGAAGATAAGACAATCTGTAAACACTGATCATAAAGTTTGATGCATGAGAACAAAAACTAAGAAGATTTAGAGAAAGAACCTGAAACCATTCCAAGTTCATTTACCAGTCTTGTAAAAGTAGCTTCACATAGTGGTTTTGTGAAGATATTTGCTAGTTGTTGATCTGTTGGAACAAAATACAATTCCACTGTACCTTCCATCACATGTTCCCTTATGAAATGGTACCTAATGCTGATGTGCTTTGTCATTGAGTGTTGAACTGGATTACCTGTCATAGCAATAACACTTTGATTATCACAGTAAATAGGGATTTTAGAAAATTCTAACCCATAATCCAGTACTGATTCTTCATCCAAAGAATCTGTGCACAACAGCTTCCTGCAGCAATATATTCTGCTTCTGTAGTTGATGTGGAAATTGACTTCTGTTTCTTGCTCAACCAAGAAACCAATCTGCCTCCAAGAAATTGGCAGCTTCCACTAATGGTTTTCCTTTCTATTTTGCATCCTGCAAAATCTGCATCTGAGTAACCTATTAGCTTAAAATCTGATTCTCTAGGATACCATAATCCCAGATCAGCTGTACACTTAAGGTACTTGAAAATTCTTTTCACGGCTATTACGTGAGGTTCTCTTGGATCAGCCTGAAATCTTGCACAAAGACAGGTAGCATACATGATATCAGGTCTACTTGCAGTTAAATAGAGTAAAGAACCAATCATACCTCTGTAGTTAGTAATATCTACTGGTGAGCCAGTATTTTTATCTAACTTGGTTGCAGTGGCCATGGGAGTGGATGATGTTGAACAATCTTGCATTCCAAACTTCTTCAGTAAATTTCTAGTGTACTTGGATTGACAGATAAAAGTACCTTCTTCATTTTGCTTGACTTGAAGGCCCAAAAAATAACTAAGTTCTCCCATCATACTCATTTGATATCTTGACTGCATTAGCTTTGCAAACCTCTCACAAAGTTTGGCATTTGTAGAACCAAATATGATATCATCAACATATATCTGTACCAAAATTAAGTCCTTTCCATGGTTGAGGTAGAACAGTGTTTTATCAATTGTACCTTTGTGAAATCCACTTTCCAGAAGGAATTGAGCTAAAGTCTCATACCATGCTCTAGGAGCTTGCCTAAGGCCATAAAGTGCTTTATCAAGCCTGTAGACATGATTTGGAAATTTTGAATCTACAAAGCCTGGAGGTTTTTCAACATAGACCTCTTCTTCCAATTCTCCATTAAGAAAAGCACCTTTCACATCCATTTGAAAGACTTTAAACTTTTTGTGAGCAGCATAAGCCAAAAATATCCTTATGGCTTCTAATCTAGCAACTGGTACAAATGTTTCCAGCCTTGCTTTATTCCTTGTAATTATGCCATCACTATCAGTTTTGTTTCTGAACACCCATTTTGTGCCAACAACTGATCTGTTCTTTGGTCTTGGCACTAGGGTCTAGACTTTATTTCTTTCAAATTCATTTAACTCTTCCTGCATTGCTTGCACCCAATCAGCATCTTGAAGAGCTTCTTCCACTTTCTTTGGTTCAGTATGAGATAGAAAAGAATGATAGAGACATTCATTTGATGTTACAGTTCTAGTTCTGACACCTGCTTCAAGATCTCCAATAATTAAGTCAGGTGTATGTGATTTGGTCCACTTCCTTGCAGATTGAAGTTGGCTTCTAGAATTGGATCCTCCCCCATGATCCATGTTATCTCCATCAGCATTTTCTAATGCTCCCCCTGTAGTTATGCTCTCTGAGACTTCAGAGTTTGACTTGGATCCTTCAGGATTTGAAGTATCAGAGCTTCCAGAATTATCAAATTTGGCTCATCAGAACTGGATGAATCGGCACTTGAAGAGCCAGTGACATGTTCTGATGCTTCTTGAGAGTCTTGAGATGTGGTAGGATCTTCAGCTTTCTCCCCCTGGACAGGTGCATTTTCCTTTGGAGTTGTTACCACAGATTCAATGACATCAGTACTTACAGGTTCAAAGTTTAAGTCATCAAAATTTACAGAATCAGAATTTAAGTCTTCATTTTCAAATCTCAGCTGATCGTGATCATTAAAATCTTCAAGTCCAGTAATCTTCTTGTCATCAAAAGATACATTGATAGATTCCATGACAACTCTTGTTCTTAAATTGTAGACTCTGAAGGCTTTTGTGGAAAGTGGATATTCAACAAAAATTCCTTCATCAGCTTTTAGATCAAATTTTGACAGCTGTTCAGGATGAGTCTTAAGAACAAAATACTTTCATCCAAATACATGAAAGTATTTCAGATTTGGCTTCTTTTTCTTCACCATCTCATATGGTGTTTTTCCATGCTTGTTTATGAGTGTTGTATTCTGTGTAAAATAAGCAGTCTGCACAGCTTCAGCCCAAAAGTAGGTTGGCAGCTTTGCTTCATCAAGCATAGTTCGTGCAGCTTCAATGAGAGTCCTGTTCTTTCTTTCTACAACTCCATTTTGCTGTGGAGTTCTAGGTGCAGAACATTCATGTTTCATTCCATGCTCTTTGCAGAACTCTTCCATGATTGAATTCTTGAACTCAGTGCCATTATCACTTCTTATAATTTTAACAGAATCTTTGACCAACTTATCCAACTGTCTAACATGATCAGTTAGAGTAAATGCAGTTTCTTTCTTCTTGTGCAAGAAGTACACTCAGGTGTACCTTGTGAACTCATCCACTATAACCATAGCATATTTTTTCTTTACAATATATATGACATTGAATGGACCAAATAGATCAACATGCAGTAGGTGATAAGGCTCAAGAATTGAAGATTCAGTTTTGCTCTTGAATGAAGATTTTCTTTGTTTTTCCTTTTGACATGAATCACAAAGGCCATCAGGAGCAAATACTGATTTTGGCAGTCCTCTCACAAGATCTTTCTTTACTAGCTCATTTATGTTGTTGAAATTTAAATGAGAGAGTCTTTTGTGCCAATTCCAGCTTTCTTCAATTGATGCTCTACTCATCAGACAGATTACAGAACCATCAGAACTTGTTGAAAGTCTGGCTTCATAAATGTTACCATGCCTAAAACCTTTTAGAACCACTTTGCCTGTAGAATTGCTTACAACTTCACAGTGTTCTTCAAAGAAATCCATATGATAACCTCTGTCACATATTTGACTCACACTCAGCAGATTGTGTTTAAGTCCTGAGACAAGAGCTACTGTTTCAATGATGACATTCCCAAGATTAATATTGCCATATCCCAGAGTTTTTCCCATGTTGCCATCTCCATAAGAAACTTCTGGGCCAGCTTTCTCCACAAAGTCTGAGAGCAGGGCTTTATTTCTAATCATATGTCTTGAAAATCCACTATCCAGTACTAGGATGTTTCTCCTATTGCCCTGCAATCACAAAGACCACTAATGGTTAGTTTTAAGGACCCAGACTTGCTTGGATCATTTGGCCTTTTTAAGTTTGTTAGCATTTGCAGCGGATTTAATATCAGAGTTTATGCTAACATGTTGTTTATCAGAACTTATATCAGACTTTGCATCAGATTTTACACTAGAAGGAATTAAAGCAACTTTCTTCAAAGAAGGTTTTATTTGATAATAATCATAGTATAAACTATGATATTCCTTACAAGTATAAATGGAATGCCATAAACTTCCACAATGAAAACAAGGATTTTGTGGCTTAAACCTAACAGACCGACTCTTAACTCCTGACTAAGGAGGTAAAGAGTTTATATTCTTATTCTTCCTGCAAAAAGAAGCAAGATGGTTAGAGTTTCCACAGTTATAACATTTCTTTCTAGGAGCATTAGGAACAGGCGTATAGTTATTGCTTTTATTCACACCTTCCTTTCCATTCCTATTTTTCCTAGCTGCCTTAACCTTGTTGACATTCCTTATTTCTTTCAGCTTATGCTTAAGCTGCTTCTTTGTCATTAAGCCTATGTTGACTTCAGCTGGTTTATCCTATTCTAATTTGTCAGAAGTTGACTTCTCCTTAACTTCTGTCACAGGCTCTTTCATTATTCAGAATCAGACTTTACAGTTTTAGCTACAAACTTAACAGGATTTACCTTTGGCTTAACAGTTCGTTTAACAACAATTGGCTCAATTTGTTCAGTTCCTTTTTCACTTTTATCATCTCCATAAGCTAAGCCCTCTTCCAGTTTCCACTACTTAATAAGTTCTGAGTTGTTCTTCCAGAGTTAGTCCAAGTCCTGATAAACTCTTTTTCTTTTTCTAACTCATTTTTGAGAGATTTATTCAATTTTAGCAATTCATCTCTAACGTAAAAAGCATCATCTCTCTCTTTCTGAGTTTGATGGAACATAACTAACTCCTTTTCTAAATAATCATTCCTTTTCTTAAAAGCAAGATTTTCAGAAGTTAGAAACATGTTAAAGTTTGATCTCTGTAGCTAATAAACATGGTTTTAAGATATAATCTCAACTCAGTAATATCATTAGCATTTTCCATCAAGGCATTTGCATTTGTCATCAAGGCATAGTTCACCTCATCTTCAAAATCTGAAGAGTCTGTCCAGCTTTTCTTCTTTGTGACAAGTGCCTTGCCTTTGTCACTTTTTCCTTTCTTGCAGTCAGGAGATATGTGGCCTCTTTCACCACAATTGTAGCATTTGACTTTTGAGTTGTCTCCTCTGTCAGACTTTGCACCTTTGCCTTCAGATTTTCTGAAACCTTTCTTATCAGTACTTCCACCTTCCTTGAAAAACTTCTTTCCCCTTCTGAATTTCCTGTAGGCAATCTTTGTGATACCCTTCACCATAAGAGCACACAATTTCATCAGCATCTTCTTCAGGTAAACTTTCAGTTTCTGATCATCATCATCAGAACTTGATGATTCTGAATCAGACTTTGTGATAAGAGCTTTTCCTTTGCCTTTCTTTTAGACAACCACTTTGGGGAATTCCTCCTCAGCCTTAAGAGCAGCTGTCCTTGACTTTCTCCCCTGTCTCTTGCTTCTTTGATCCATCTCAAGTTCATAAGTCTTGAGCATACCATAAATTTCATCAAGAGTAGTTTCATCAAGAGCATAGTTGTCTCTTATAATAGTAGCCTTCAAATCCCAACTTTCAGGAAGAGCTAAAAGGAATTTTAGATTTGAATCTTCAAGATCATATTCCTTATCCACCAGTGACAGATCATTGAAGAGTTTAACAAACCTGTCATATAAGTCAGTTAATGACTCATTACTTTTTGAGTCAAAGTGCTCTTACTCTTGAGTGAGTATAGTCCTCATGTTCTTCTTGATTGCATCAGTTCCATGGCATCTTGTCTCCAAAGCATCCCATATCTCCTTTTTAGTCTTGCAGTGAATTACCCTGTTTGACATGATAATATCAATGGCACTATGCAGCAAATGCCTTACCTTTGCGTCCTTGGCAATGGATGAGAAATCTTCAGCTATGTATTTACTTTTCTCCTTTGGTATGGTCTTTGTTGGTTGATCTGCAACTACAACATAGAGCTTGGTTGGTTTATGCGGTCCTTCATTAATTCTGTCAAGGTATTCTGGATCTGTTGCTTCTAGAAACATAGCCATCTTCACTTTCCATATGGGGTACTTAGAAGGTCTTAGTATGGGAACCCTTATAGTCTCATATCGACTGTGGATTTAGTCTTTTGAGTTTCTTCAGTTTTGGCGGGCTTGGTTGCATTTTCTGCTTCTTCAGACATGATTGTTTTGGATCTTTACTGTATGTGTATTAACAGATAGGCTCTGATACCACTTGTTAGGTCACACAACACTATAGAAGCGGGTTGAATACAGTGTAGAATACAATCAAATTGATTTCGAACAAAAGTAAGAGTAAAAAGTTATATTCGACATAATAAACTCTGTTACAATGGAACTGTTCTCTCTCAGTGTTGAATAAATATCACGAGAGCTGCTAGGTTACAATGTATGATCTTCTCGACAATGATAACACATATAGTGTAAACCTATGTATGTGTTTATATAGTACACAGTTACAAGATCTCCTAAAATATATCAATCAGATATCTTATACAATTCTTTAAGTCCTCTAACTCTTTCCATGCATATCTTCTTTTTGTATTAGTCTCGATCTTCTTTCCTGTAAACCAGCTTCCTTCCTTAACTATTAGTCCTCCAGTACTTAAGTTCTGATATCCATCTTCTGATATTTATCTTCTAATAATCTAAGTCCTGATATCCTTAAGTTCTGACTTCTAGTAAGTACTGATTCCAGTAAGTACTGATATTTCCTGTTTGTTAAGATCTGAAAACTAAACATGAAATATATTAGACATGACATCTCAAATATATCTAACATATCCAATTTTTCATAATTATCTAAAATATTATGATTTTTAAAAAATCCGAATTTGGTATTTATACTAAAAAGATTTTGTACCCGATAAATCACGAATTGATGTTTTGTTCTCGTAATTTAAAATCATTGACCCGGAAATGATATTTAACGAGGAATAATTTTAAAAATATTATTTTTAATTAAATACAAAATGTATACTAAAATTTCCCCAAAATCCCGAATATTCCAAAAATACAAGAATTGAGAATATTCGACTAATCTTTGGTTTTGTAAAAAAAATGAAAATACAAATTTTGCGGACCTTAACCTCCCGGTCGGATCCCGGTCCATTCAATTTTGTAACACTGAAATACTTTCTAAATTCATAATAAACCCCGAAAACATATATAATATATACAGATGCCCGCAAAACCAGATAAAACAAGTACCTCGATAAAAACACACTTTAACACGCGTCCAGATTACATATAATTTCATATAAACGCATTTTAAACACGTAAAGAGTATTCCGTTGGATCACATCGGATCCGAAAATAGATCACTTAGCCACTAAGTAATTAGAAAAACGATACATCTTGATACCAGTTTTGGATAATCGTCAAAACCGGACTTCTTATAAAACACCCCACGAGAAAAAAATAAGAAAAATATCCCATCTCTCTAGAATACGGGATTTATTGATCTATAAAAATGATTATCGTATCGAAAATTTTGCGACAGGATCTGCACGGGTCAAACCGTACTCCGGATCGCAAAAGTCAAAGCACGGAAAATGTTCGGAATAATCAAATTAGGTTAGAAAGGAGTTTTCCAAAGAGTTCCGGGTTGTAAATACGCAAAAACAGTTGAAGTTTAACGATTCTTAGTTTTATAAAATAGTGTTATAACTACTCAAGAAATAATTATTAAATCTATAAATTCTTTATAAAATTATATAACAACTTATAAATTATCATAAAAATACCAAAATAATCTATACTTTATTATGGATATATAAAAATTATAATACTCAAAGAATATCACATATAAACATCCAAAACATCAACTCCAATTAACAGATAATACACTAAAATTCACATAAAATCACATAAACAATTTTAAATAATAATAATATTTGAAATATGGGATATTACATTTTTGACATTTCTTCCTTGGAGCATCTATAACATAGGTGTGGTCGTTGCTCTTGTTCACACCTATTTTTCCATTTCTGCTTCTTTTTCTTTTTCCCAGCATTCTCAGATTTGGCTTCCTTGGTTGGTGTCTTTGCAGTTTGGTATACTATGGGCTTCTTTTCCTTTTCAACAGTAGAAGTGGTTTCTGCATTATTATTCTCATTGTCTTCATCTATAATTTCTTGCTTGGTGACCAACTCAACTTCAAAGAAATCAACTTCACAAGCTTTGAACAGAGGTGCATTAACCTTTTTTAGCATCACAAGAACATCATGGTTCACTATTTTTTTTCCTTTATCGGCTTCACCTTTCTTGTGAGAGTTCAATGACTCATAGTCCAAAATAATAGCTATGTTAGCACATGGTTTATTTTTCTCATGATATTGTCCAACCAACTGAGAAGCATTTTTGTATGATTTGAGCTTCAAATCATTTTTCTCCAATTTTTCTCTCAACATTGCCTCCACTTTACTAGCACACTTAAGCTTGTTTTTAAGATATTCATTTTCTTGCTTGACTGTTTCAAACCAACAAGTTGCAGCTTAGTTTTTGACAACCTACTCACTTTCTCAATAGTTGCCATCATGCTTGTGTGGATATGAAATATTATTCCCAAACAATGCAACAAGAATTACAGAAGGGGGGGTAAAATATAATTCTGGCTCCTTTTTGAATTTTAAGACTATTCTTACTAAATAGATATAACAGTGTTTGATTTTGCAAGAAGTGCGGAATGAAACTTGAATTGGAATCAAAACACAAAGCTTTAAAACTTTATGGTGGATTTGAACTTATCCACCAGAGATATATATTAGTATGAGAACTATGTGATGCTTGAATAGCACACAGCTGCTTACAAGTAAACTTACAAAATTACAGAGAAATGCTTAACATATATAGCTTTATCTATCTCCTTGAAAAATAATGCTTACATAGTTATTGTTCTACTTGCTACACTTGGTTTATATATCACCAAGTTACATGATAGTAAGACAAGATAATAAAACAAAATTATACCTAGTCTAACTTCATGCTGCTACATTACTCTATCCAGCATCTTTGAATATCTTCATATTTGTATGGAAATGGTATTGCTTCTTTGTTCTCTAAATCCTGCAATTAGGCTGCCATATTCCATTTGCAAACACCCGACATATGTGACTATGTTGTCACTGTCAACTGCTAATTTGAATATTATCATCCGTCGGGATTATGTTGATCATCCGTTGGGAGCCTTGTTGATTATCCTTCGGGAGCCTTTGAAGATCATCCGTCGGGAGTCTTTCTGCCTTTTGACATGTATTTAATTTATACAAAATTACAAGACATCTTATATTCACAATTAGCCAACCTATTCTTCATATCAAACTAGTAGTCAACATGACTTAAAGAATCCTACAGTGTCTACTCAACTAATACATTATTGTTTGCAAAAATGTGCTACAATACTTATTGTTACATAAGCTACACTCTTGATGGATGTTCAGAGCTCATTTGTCGGGACTATAAAGATCATCCGTCGGGACTATTGTAGAACATCCGTCGAGAGCTACAAAAACACTAAGTTAAATCTACTAAGGTGTTTTGTTCAACTTATCATCAAGTTCACAACATATTCCTAACAATCTCCCCCAATTTATGTCTACTAGAAATGTAGCCATAAATTAAAAGAAACTTGATGATAACGAAATGCCCTAAATGCATAGATTGAATTATAGTAGATAAAACTAATAAATGATGCAATTTATTTGAAAATTGAACAAAGTAAAGTGTACAAAGAGTTCTCACAATCATTATCAAGGTGCTCCTCTAGCCTTAGCAGATGTTTTCTATTTCCTTGATTGTCTGGATTTCTTCCCAAGCTTCCTGTTATTTTCTTCTATTTGATATTGGAGTTGTCTGTGAAATTCAAGTTCTTCAGCATTTGATAGATCTAGCTTTTTCTTGCATTTCCAATAGAGTCTCATTGCTAGAGATACTCAATTGGTCATCCAGTCTGAAGAATCTTCTTACACCTTTATCATCCATGAATTCCATCATCCAGTGAGGCCTCAAATGCACTCTATTTCACGTGAAGGGAATTGATAGAGTCTTTGGGAGTGCATCTAAGGCTTTATTGCTCCTTAGATCTTCTATCTTCTTTATTACCATTCTCTTAGCAGCCACATTGAACCCAAAGTTCTTCTTAAATGATGAGAATATTTTTATCAAAACAGACCAACTTTCTTGAAGAATCCTGTGAAGGGGCCATATGATCTCTTTCCTACCCTTGTATTTGAACACTAGTCTTTCAGGGAGACTCCTATGAGCATCAATTGCTCTCACTTCTTCTAGTTCATCCATGTAGAGATTTACCTGAGGGCCCTCCACGATAGGTAAATAAACAAGGGGTACTTCCGTGTGGTGATCAGCCCTGTTTAAATCTGTAATTACTCTTCTTTCTTGAACCCAACAATCCAGTTTATTGGTTGGGTTCTCAATCACAAGATCCTCACAAATATGGTTAGCAATAATCATAAAGAATCTAGCATAATAAACATGCCTATACCTCTTTTTGATCTCCCCTAACTTGTAACCTAACTCAAACATGATAGCATCACTAAAATTATAGTAATTATCAATAAGTAACATGTAGAGCATGTTAAGCATGGTAGAGTTGATAGCATCAAATTTGTTTATCTTACCAGAAAACACCTTGGTAACTACATCGCACAGATAACTCCACTCTTTCCTAAGACCTAGCCTCCTAGCCTCCTAGCCTCCTAATCTCACTTAACTTAGTGGTAGGAAATGCATAGCCAAAAGAATTAAGTAAGCTAACTAAATCAGCATCTATGTGTGGTTTAGTAGTAGTGTTATCAGGAATTTTAAAGCATGCTTGAATAGTATCACTGTTAATGCATATTGCCTTACCTTTAATGGTGAAAGTTATGGTTTTGTCAATTCCTTGGTACAGAACAGTGGTCCACATCTCCTCCACAACTTCACAGTAGATTGTGGGTGATTCCAGCATGGCATAGCTAAGCTTGCATCCCTTCACAAAATCCATCAATTTTTGATAATCCTCAGAGGCTGGAATTTCTTTGTTCACAAGAGCTATGAAATTGTTCTTCTCTTAAATGATTCATGACTGAGACATGATCTTGACTACTGGTGCCATTGTTAAAGAAATGAAATTGCAGAAAGAAAGGGGTTTTGCTTTGAGGAAGAAGAGAGCAGTTAATTGTCACAGAGAAAGATAAAAGCTAAAATGAACTTGAAATAAGGCTTTTATGTATTCTCAGATAAAATGGGTATAAAAAATTAAAGGTAAAAGTTAAAGACCCAATCAAAATTTCCCAAAATAGTCATTTAAAAAAATAAAAGTAAACTATCAAAAATATGTCAATTATCCGTCGTGATATACTTACAGACTATAAGTATATCCTGATGGATAATGTTCATAACTTTAACGGCTAAGATGTAGACAATTCAACGTTTGAGAATAAAGTAATTATCCGTCGGGCTTAAAATAATCCAGAAAGGTAATTGATTGTTACTAAGCTCTTCAATTTCGACGGATGATCAAACTCGATGGATAATGGACATCCGTCGAGATGTAAATTTTGACTTGGCCAAATTTTCATCCAAAACAGAAAAATCAATTAAGTTTCTGGTTGCATTACAACTTGCAACATTATCATAATTGATTTAAGAATAATTAAGCATACCTAACTCACTTACCAACCTAGTAAAGGTGGATTTATCAAGTGGCTTGGTAAAGATATCTGCAATCTACTTCTCACTTGAAACAAAATGAAGTTCCACAGTACCATTCATCACATGTTTCCTAATGAAGTGATACTTGATGTCTATGTGCTTTGTTCTTGAATACTGTACTGGATTTTCAGTGATTGAAATTGTACTTGTGTTATCGTAAAAAATAGGAATTCTGTCCACTTGCAGACCATAGTCTAACAATTGGTTTTTCATCCAAGAATTTGTGCACAACAACTGCCAGCAGCAATATATTCAGCTTCAGCTATAGAAGTAGAAACTGAATTTTTCTTTTTACTGAACCAGGATACTAACTTGTTTTCTAGAAGTTGACAGGTTTTTGTTGTACTTTTTCTATTAATTTTACAACATGCATAATTTGTATCTGAATAACCATTTAGATCAAAACCGGAATCTCTAGGGTACCAAATTCCAAGTTTTGGTGTACCCTTGAGATATCTGGAAATTTTCTTAATAGATGCTAAATGAGATTCTCTAGGATCAGCCTGAAATCTAGCACAAAGACAAGTAGAAAACATTATATCTGGCCTACTAACGGTTAAGTACAGAAGTGAGCCAACCATGCCTCTATAGCTTGAAATATCCACAGACTTTTCAGTAGTGTTTAATTCAAGTTTAGTTGCAGTGGCCATGGGAGTTTTTGTAGATGTGCAATCAATTAGATCAAACTTCTTTAAAAGATCAAAAATATATTTGGGTTGACTAATGAATATTCCATCACTAACTTGCTTAACTTGTAAACCAAGAAAGTAAGTTAGTTCTCCCATCATGCTCATTACATACTTACTTTGCATCTATTTGGCAAACTTTTTGCAAAGTTTTTCATCTGTAGAGCCAAATATAATATCATCTACAAAAATTTGAACAAGTATACTAGAGCCATTAACATTTCTAAAGAATAAAGTTTTGTCAACAGTACCTCTTGTGAAGTGATTTTCTAAGAGAAACTTTGACAAAGTATCATACCAAGCTCTAGGTGCTTGCTTCAATCCATAAAGTGCTTTCAAAAGATAGTAGACATATTCTGGAAAATTTGGATCTTCAAAACCAGGAGGCTGACTGGCATAGACTTCCTCCTCCAAATCTCTATTCAGAAAGGCACTTTTGACATCCATTTGATAGACCTTGAAATTGGCATGGGCTGCATAGGCTAAGAAAATTCTGATGGCTTCAAGTCTTGCAACAGGAGCAAAAGTTTCATCAAAATATATTCCTTCTTGTTGACAGTAGCCCTTAGCAACCAATCTAGCTTTGTTCCTGACAACGATACCATTATCATCTATCTTGTTTTTGAATACCCACTTGGTGTCAATTGGATTCTTTCATTTAGGCTTGGGTACCAGCTTCCATACCTTGTTCTTTTCAAATTGGTTTAGCTCCTCTTGCATAGTAAAACCCAATCAGGATCCAACAGAGCTTCTTCTAGCTTCTTTGGTTCTTCCTTTGAGAGAAAGCTGCTATACAGACATTCTTCTTGAGTTTCTTTCCTTGTTTGAACTCTAGAAGATGCATCACCAATAATGAGCTCCATTTTCTCTGTTGAGGTAGGTTAGCTCTAGATGAAGAGGCCTCATCATTGTCTTGATGTGTGACTGAGTTTTGATTTGAATAAACTCCCCCTGAGTTTATGAATTTTTGATTTGAAGAAGGAGTTCTTTCTGTCACTGATCTGTTTTGACTCTCAGCTTCTCTCATTCTTCCGACGGATGATGCACTTTGTATCTCGACGGATGAAGCTGATTGTCTACCGACAGATGATGCATTATGCAACTCGACTGATGCTGAATTTTGTGTATCGGGATAGTCTTTTCTGCATTATCCTTGGCCACTGTTTCTCGATCACCATCATCATCACTGTCCTCACAAATCATCTCCATATCGTCAAATTTGAGGCTCTCATGGAAGTCTCCATCTTGCAGTCCTTCAATCTTTTTATCATCAAACACAACATGTACAGATTCCATAACAATGTTGGTTCTTAGATTGTAGACTCTATTTGCTTTTCCAACAGTATATCCAACAAAAATTCTGTCATCTGCTTTGGCATCAAACTTTCCATGTTGATCAGTTTGATTCCTTAAGTTATATCATTTACAGCCAAAGACATGTAGAAATTTTAATGTTGGCTTGCTCTTCTTGAACAATTGGTAGGGAGTCATGAATTTTGCTTGATTGATCAAAGAAATATTCTGAGTGTAGCATGCAGTGTTTACAGCTTCAGCCCAAAAATATGTTGGTAACTTTGATTCTTCTAGCATAGTTCTTGCAGCTTCAATAAGAGACCTGTTATATCTTTCCACCACTCCATTTTGTTGTGGAGTTCTAGCTGCAAAAAACTCATACATGATCCCATTTTCTTCACAAAATACTCTCATCACAGAATTTTTGAACTCAGTTCCATTGTCACTCTTGATTCTTCTAACTTTGAAGTCAGGATGATTGTTAACTTGCCTTATGTGATTGGTGATGATTTCACTAGCCTCATCTTTTGACTTTGGAAAATATGTGTGACACCCTCCAAACCCGGGGTCTAGATTTGGGGGTCACTTGCCACTAAATTATAATAAAATAATCACAGCGGAATAATATAATAAATACGACCCCATTACCTGCACTGGATCGATCACAGGTTATAGTATGGAACAGGCACTACTACAAATCAAGTGTTATTACAAACCAAAAGTCTAATTAGTTTTACAGATTATTCAAATTTTATTACAAACCTCTAGACTATCCAAGCGTCCCAAAACAGTCTACCTGGAATACACACCACTATTTACAAGCACTCGACTTCTGACCAAACCTGGATCTCAAGCTTGCTCTGGCTTAGCTGAAAGATTAGATTGATAAACAAGTATGAGCGAAAGAAATGCTCAGCAAGCAATATAAAATGTACGTGTAATGATAAACCACATTCCAATAATAACTGAACAAAAGAATAAAAGCAGTAATATTTTGATCATTAATAAAAGCTTCACAAACTATCAACAATAAATGATAACTTTTAGATTGGAATCTAACTCCGACGGACGTACTATCACATGCTGATCAGCCCGTGTGATAGCACAAGGTCATGATTCATAGAAACATGTCCCCAAAATATGAGTACTCAATTAAAAAGGCAATATACCTGCCTGTGGCAAAAATGGTGTCATAATATTGCATATAACACGTAGAAATAGCCCTCCGCTGGACCGTCCGTCCCGGTCACTTACGCATTCATCCAATCCATAAAACATTTTGATCAAAGGAGCCGAATCAAAGGACATCCTTAACCATATAACTCCCCATTTCTCATGGTCTAGAGTTATCTCAACAATCGATGGCGAAATAACTAGAACAATTAGTTATTCGCTAATCTCAATTCAATATTCCACTGTATAGAGTAATGTATAGCAAAATATAAAACATTTAACTATTCTGAACTTAGAATAGTATGGAAATCGAAAGAATAAAGTTCAGAGTCAATATCAATTGAATGATAAATGAAGATATAGGTACTTGCATAATATGATTCGAATTAAACGTCACTTGAACAATAAGTGAAGTTAGGGGTACTTGCCTGGTATGCTCAATAACCTCTTACTTTAACTCTGCTTCTAACTGATGGCTACTATCTTCGTCTAACACTTGATTGCACTCCTTGCTACTTGATTCTATAAACAAAAGGACTATCTTAATTGACAGAACTAAACTCAATCGACGTAACTATACGTCTTGACATCTACCCGGTCGTTTATAACTAACATGGCATTTTAAAACCGTAACAGATAGCATGTATATCACGTATCACGTAATCATGGTATTCGTATAGCACGTATCATGTAATACATAAGTCAAATCATTAAAAGGTACATCTCAATGCGTTCAGAATGAAAATCAGTTCAGTATTAGCATTTATCGATCAAACACCGACTCAAACTGATACACAAATCAAATGACATTGCAATACAATAGAAATTAGGTCTTAAAAGTATTTTTATTAAAAGCGCAATATTTTTCTGAATCTGTACGCGTTCGTTTCGTATTAAACGGACGAACGGTTTAATTGTTATGAATAAAATAAGAAATAAATAGATTTAAATCAATTAATAATAATATTAATTGATTTTTAAATACCAAAATATAATTTTTAAAACCTAAAAATAATTTTTAGGAATTATTTGAATTAATTATAAATAATTTACATTTATTTAACTATTTATAAATAAAATTAATTGATTAATTGATTTTTAATCAATTAATTAAATTCATAAATAATTAACTAAAATAAATTATAAATAATTAAATCAAATTGTACTTTTGAAAATAATTAAAGGAAATAATTTTAGGAATTTAAAATAATTCAGAAAACAATTTTTTTGGTATTTAAAATAATTATTAAATAATTTTTGAAAACAAATTAAATGATTTTTGAAAATAAGAAAATGAATTTTGAAATAAAAAAAAAAAATTTAAATCAGAAACAGGTTTTCAGTCTGGGTTTCTGGAAATAACAGATCAAGTGCGGGTCGGATCCAAAAGCTAAACGGGTCACCAAGAACGACCCGCCGGAGTTCTTATGAACCCAGAATCCGGCGGTCGATTCCGGCAACCCGGAAAATTCCGACGGGTTAAACAACATTCCTTTTCCCTTCGATTCAGTCTGGTTTTCAGCGTAACGAGTTCTAATTTCATTCCTAATTACGATTCAAGCATCAATCAACATCAACAACAAGCAACTCGTCGATTCCGACGAGTTTCATCACCGGAAACCGGCGAAAATCCGGTGAACATCAATTATGCTCAAAACTCAACAAAACTTATGAATTCGGTATCAAACCAAAGCTAAATTCACACCCAGACTATCAATAATCTTATAAACATCAAAGGATCAATAACAAACCCAGAAATTCGTTTTTAAAAAATCTGACATACTCAGAATTCGGCTATAATCATCCTGAACTACATCATCACTAAAATTATATAAAACGATTGTATTAAACATGTTAAAGCTACTCATATCTTTAGAAACAATCAAAAATCAACTGAATTCATAAACCCAAATCGGGTCAAAACGATGAACATCGTTTTTGAGAAAGGAACAACCTTAAATTGTGATTCTGGTACCAACAGATAGGGTTCAACGAGAGCTTCAATTCGACTATCTGAGTGTCCGATTTGATTTACTAAATCGATCAAAATCAGGGATTGAAGTTGAAGAAGAAATTTCACCCCCAAATTGAATTTCTGGGTTTTCTGAATTTTTACTATTTTTCTGTTAATTCTGAAAATAAAATAAACAAAATCTGGTATTTATATTAACAGAAAATGAATACCCTCAAAATCAAATAAGGGTGTTTTTATACCTAAATTACAATAATTAAGCCCCAAAATAATAATTACGGGGAATAATTTTAAAAACGATAAAATACCAAATTAATGTCAAAATTCTCCAAAAATTGTGAATAATTCAAAAATACAAAGATACGGGGTATTTGAAATACGAATAATTTTATAAAAATAAAAACATCGATTTTGTGGGGTTTGACGTCCCGGTGGGGTCCCGGTTCGTTGATTTTTGAAAAACGAAAACGATCCCTAAATTACCCGAAAATCCCAAAAACACGTAAAATATAATCAAACACGTATAAAATCAAATAAAACAGGTATCCTAATAAAGATGCTAATAATTACGCATCCCGATTGCAGATAAGTTCTTATAATTGCAATTTAAACATATTTTAATCAACCGAAAAATTTTCTGGCCCGTACAGAAACATACATAACAGTTATAACATCTCATATCATAGCAACAATTACTTTAAATTTATAAAACACACAATATTTATTTATTTAACATATAATATTCACATAATATTCCCGGATATTACATCCTTCCCCCCTTAACAGGATTCTGTCCTCAGAATCAGCCTAGGAAAATAAATGAGGATACTTGGATCGCATTTCGCTTTCCAATTCCCAGGTCGACTCTTCAACCTTGGGATTCCTCCACAAGACTCGCACTAAAGATACAGACTTATTCCTAAGCACTCTTTCTTTCTTATCTAGCATTTGCACTGGTTGCTCTACAAAAGACAAATCTGGCTGGATCTCTATTGGCTCGTATTCTATCACATGATTCGAATCAGGCAAATAACGCTTCAACATTGACACGTGGAACACGTTGTGAATATGCTGCATGTGAGGTGGTAACGCTAATTCGTAAGCAACCTTTCCCACACGCTTCAAAATCTCAAAAGGGCCAACATAACGCGGACTCAGCTTTCCTTTCTTTCCAAATCTTGATAAACCTTTCCAAGGAGAAACTTTTAATAACACTGCCTCTCCAACTTCAAATTCCATATCTTTTCTGGTAGGATCAGCATATTTGCGTTGACGATCTTGAGCTGCTGTTAATCTTTTCCGAATGAGTTCTATTTTCTCCTTTGTCTGTTGGATCAATTCTGGACCCAAAATCTTTCTTTCACCAACTTCTTCCCAACATATTGGAGATCTGCATCTTCTACCGTACAAAGCTTCGTAAGGCGGCATTCCAATACTGGCATGATAACTGTTATTGTAGGAGAATTCAACTAATGGCAAATGCTCGTCCCAACTCCCTTCAAAATCTAGTGTACATACCCTTAGCATATCTTCAATAGTCTGAATCGTTCTTTCACTTTGACCATCTGTCTGCGGATGATACGCGGTACTCATGTTCAGCTTCGTTCCGAGACAATCTTGAAAACTTCTCCAAAATCTTGAGTTAAATTGAGGATCTCTGTCTGAAACTATGGATACTGGAACTCCGTGTCTTGTCACAATTTCTTTAAGATATAACCGTACCAATTTATCCATTGAGAATCTCTCGTTGATAGGAAGAAAATGCGCTGACTTCGTCAATCTGTCGATAATAACCCAAATAGCATCATGATTCGCCCTGGTCCTCGGTAATCCAACTACGAAATCCATCGCTATATGCTCCCATTTCCATTCTGGAATGTCCAATGGTTGTATCAGTCCACTGGGCCTTTGATGTTCCGCTTTGACTCGCTGGCAAGTATAACACTTACTTACCCATTCTGCAATTTCTTTCTTCATGCTTGGCCACCAAAAGTTTTCTCTTAAGTCTCTGTACATCTTCGTAGTCCCGGGATGAATTGAATATCTAGAGTTGTGAGCGTCTCGAAGAATTTCATCTTTCAGCTCGGCTACATTGGGTATCCATATTCTGGAAGAAAATCTTAATATCCCTTTATCATCCTTTTGACTCCCTATCTCTTCTCCTGTCAAACTGTCTCGTTCATGGCTCATAACTTCCTCCTGACATCTTCTAATCTTCTCTAATAATTCTGGTTGAAAAGACATTGCACATAACACCTCTGTAGACATACTTGGAATACTAACCTCTATTTCCAGCTTCTCAAATTCCCTGATTAATTCCTCGGATGAAGTTATCATGTTCAACCTTTCTTTTCTGCTCAGCGCGTCGGCCACCACATTTGCTTTGCCTGGATGATAGTTAATAGTACAGTCGTAATCTTTGATTAGTTCTAGCCATCTCCTCTGCCTCGTGTTCAATTCCTTCTGGGTAAAGATATACTTCAAACTCTTGTGGTCCGTGTAGATCTCGCACTTTTCCCCATAAAGATAATGCCTCCAAATCTTCAATGCAAATACTATAGCTGCCAATTCCAGATCATGCGTTGGATACTTCTCTTCGTGTGGTTTCAATTGTCTTGAAGCGTAGGCTATCACCTTGTCATGCTACATCAAAACACATCCTAATCCTTTGTACGACGCATCACTGTAAATCACAAAATTTCCTTGTTCATCTGGCAAAACTAGCACTGGAGAAGATACTAATCTATTCTTTAATTCCTGGAAACTTTCTTCGCACTTCTCATCCCATTCAAATTTCTGATTCTTCCTGGTGAGCTTTGTCAATGGCGTAGCTATCTTTGCAAAATCTTGCACGAATCTTCTATAGTAACCTGCCAATCCCATGAAACTTCTTACTTCCGTTGGTGTTTTTGGCCTCTCCCAGTTGATTATGGCTTCAATCTTTGCTGGATCCACTTCCACTCCTTTATTAATAATCACGTGCCCAAGAAATCGTACTTCTTTTAACCAAAATTCACACTTGGAAAACTTTGCGTATAACTTCTCATGTCGCAGTATCTCCAGAACTATCCTCAAATGCTCTACATGCTCTTCTTCTGTTTTGGAATAGTTCAAGATATCGTCTATAAACACGATCACGAATTTATCCAAATATTTCTTAAATACTCGATTCATCAAATCCATGAAAGCTGCTGGTGCGTTGGTTAATCCAAATGCCATCACTAGAAACTCATAATGCCCATATCTGGTTCTAAATGCGGTCTTCGGAATGTCTTCAGGCTTGATCTTTAGTTGATGATATCCGGATCTTAAATCAATCTTAGAAAACCATACAGCGCCTCTCAATTGGTCAAACAAATCATCGATCCTTGGTAACGGATACTTGTTTTTAATGGTTAGCTTATTCAGTTCTCGATAGTCGATACACAGTCGCATACTCCCATCCTTCTTTTTGACAAACAATACTGGTGCGCCCCATGGGGATACACTGGGTCTTATAACTCCTTTCTCCAAAAGATCTTGCAGCTGAGATGCCAATTCTTTCATTTCCACTGGTGCCATCCGGTACGGGGCTTTAGAAACTGGTTCTGTTCCGGGTGCTAGATCAATTGCAAACTCAATTTCTCTGTCTGGAGGTAATCCTGGTAGATCGTCTGGAAGGACATCTGAAAATTCGTTGACAATTGGAATCGCTTCTAATGTTGGAACTTCCTTGCTGGTGTCTATCACATGGGCCAAATATGCTTCGCAATTCTGACGCAATAACTTCTTCACTTGAGCGATCGTTAAGAACTTCTTCTCTTGCTTATTTCCTCGGAATATCACCTTCTTCTTATTATCCAAGGTCTGAAGTCTCACTTTCCTATTCTTATAATCAATCTGGGCGTTATTTTCTGACAACCAATCCATTCCTAAAATAACATCAAATTCTCCCAACTTAAAAGGTATCAAGTTGGCATAAAAATAATGTCCTCCTATCTCAACATCGCACCTCGGGCACACTCGGTCGACTAAAACTTGATTCTTATTAGCTAGCTCTATCATTAATGCTTGTTCTAACAATTTAACTTCACAATGCAGTTTATCGACAAAACTTTGAGAAATAAATGACCTTGTAGCTCCAGAATCAAATAAAACTTTAGCATCTATGGAGTTGACTAGAAGCGTACCTGCCACCACGTCTGAACTCTGAACAGCATCCTTCATAGTCATGTTAAATGTCCTGGCTTTTGGTTGGTCCTTCGCTGGTGGTCCTTCAATTCTTGGCAGATTCTGAGATGGAGCACCTGTAAGCCTTGGGGTGTTGCTCGTCGTACCCTGAGTTGGGCAATTCCTGGAAATATGCCCTGGCTTTCCACACTTATAACATCCAGTTCCCACATTCTGACCTTGAGTCGGATTCTGACACACATTAGCAAAGTGTCCCTTCCTGCCGCACTTGAAACACGTCACATTAGCATTACAATTCCCAAAGTGCTTCCTACCACAAAACTGACAATCTGGTATTGGTGGACGATTGGGCCTCTGCTGATTTGAATTCTGAAAACGGTTGCCTTGTCCTCCATTTCCTGATTGTGGTCTTCTGAATCCCATATTCCTATTACCCTGAAACTCTGGCCTTCTGTTGAAATGGCCCTGAAAATTACTTGGCTGCTGACCTCCCTCTGAGGTTTCCATTTTCCTTTTCTTCCCATCTTTTCCTTTCTGAGACATATCACTCCTACTCTCAATCACCATTGCCTTATGAACCACTGCCACATATGAAGTCAACTCAAACATGGCCACTCTGTTCTGAATCCAAAATTTCAATCCCTGTTCAAACCTTCTTGCTTTCTTTTCATCTGTATCAACCTGGTCTGGCACGAACCTTGCTAACTCAGTAAACTTAGCCTCGTACTCAGCCACGGTAAGATCACCCTGGGTCAGATTCAAGAACTTAATCTCCATTTGATTCTTCATATACCTCGGGAAATACTTCTCCAGGAACAACTCTGTGAATCTCTCCCAAGTTATAAACTCACCTCCTTCCAATGCTCGCGTGGATTCCCACCAATAGTTCGCCTCACCCTTCAGAAAGTAACTTGCAAACTTGTTCTTCTGCTCAGTTCCTGCTCCGACTAATTCAAAAGCCTTTTCCATTTCCTTGAGCCATGCATTGGCTTCCACAGGATCAGCACTTCCCTTGAACTCAGGTGGCTTCACAGCTTGAAACTGCTTAAAAGTTACTGCAGATGGTGCTGCTGCTTGCTGCTGCTGTTGCTGTTGCTGTTGTTGTTGCTGCTGCGTAAGATGTAACATCTGCTGCTGCATCAGTCCCAACATCTGGATAATCGCTGGATCTGTACGGCTCTCGGTACGATCCTCTCCTAAATTATTTCTTCTCTTTGGTGCCATTATTCTGGTAAGAAACAAGCAATATATATAATAATCTGTCAAGCATTGTGTGAAATATGTAGCAATTCCTTAGCATATTAAAGTTCGCAAACACTATCTCTTCTCAAAATATCATAAACTTGCTACCATATTAACACAAGCGACATGATTATCACATAATCCTGCTTATTATCTCGAGAATAATAACATAAAGAAAATTTACTTCGAATTATCCAAACCTTTTAAATCCTTGCTCGAAATCTTAACTAACCCAACAAAATAGAAGGGTAATGACACAAGGCCTAAAGCTAACCGCAACACAGGAAACCTAAACAACTTAACTATAACCCAGCCCAATATCCTAAATTTAATCCTATAAAAGCTAAATATACGCGCCTATCTTATGTGATCTTCCTATGACTCATCTATGACAATCCTACGCCTGTTTCAGTGACCATAACATGTAGCTCTGATACCAACCTGTGACACCCTCCAAACCCGGGGTCTAGATTTGGGGGTCACTTGCCACTAAATTATAATAAAATAATCACAGCGGAATAATATAATAAATACGACCCCATTACCTGCACTGGATCGATCACAGGTTATAGTATGGAACAGGCACTACTACAAATCAAGTGTTATTACAAACCAAAAGTCTAATTAGTTTTACAGATTATTCAAATTTTATTACAAACCTCTAGACTATCCAAGCGTCCCAAAACAGTCTACCTGGAATACACACCACTATTTACAAGCACTCGACTTCTGACCAAACCTGGATCTCAAGCTTGCTCTGGCTTAGCTGAAAGATTAGATTGATAAACAAGTATGAGCGAAAGAAATGCTCAGCAAGCAATATAAAATGTACGTGTAATGATAAACCACATTCCAATAATAACTGAACAAAAGAATAAAAGCAGTAATATTTTGATCATTAATAAAAGCTTCACAAACTATCAACAATAAATGATAACTTTTAGATTGGAATCTAACTCCGACGGACGTACTATCACATGCTGATCAGCCCGTGTGATAGCACAAGGTCATGATTCATAGAAACATGTCCCCAAAATACGAGTACTCAATTAAAAAGGCAATATACCTGCCTGTGGCAAAAATGGTGTCATAATATTGTATATAACACGTAGAAATAGCCCTCCGCTGGACCGTCCGTCCCGGTCACTTACGCATTCATCCAATCCATAAAACATTTTGATCAAAGGAGCCGAATCAAAGGACATCCTTAACCATATAACTCCCCATTTCTCATGGTCCAGAGTTATCTCAACAATCGATGGCGAAATAACTAGAACAATTAGTTATTCGCTAATCTCAATTCAATATTCCACTGTATAGAGTAATGTATAGCAAAATATAAAACGTTTAACTATTCTGAACTTAGAATAGTATGGAAATCGAAAGAATAAAGTTCAGAGTCAATATCAATTGAATGATAAATGAAGATATAGGTACTTGCATAATATGATTCGAATTAAACGTCACTTGAACAATAAGTGAAGTTAGGGGTACTTGCCTGGTATGCTCAATAACCTCTTACTTTAACTCTGCTTCTAACTGATGGCTACTATCTTCGTCTAACACTTGATTGCACTCCTTGCTACTTGATTCTATAAACAAAAGGACTATCTTAATTGACATAACTAAACTCAATCGACGTAACTATACGTCTTGACATCTACCCGGTCGTTTATAACTAACATGGCATTTTAAAACCGTAACAGATAGCATGTATATCACGTATCACGTAATCATGGTATTCGTATAGCACGTACTCACATATTTCATGTAATACATAAGTCAAATCATTAAAAGGTACATCTCAATGCGTTCAGAATGAAAATCAGTTCAGTATTAGCATTTATCGATCAAACACCGACTCAAACTGATACACAAATCAAATGACATTTCAATACAATAGAAATTAGGTCTTAAAAGTATTTTTATTAAAAGCGCAATATTTTTCTGAATCTGTACGCGTTCGTTTCGTATTAAACGGACGAACGGTTTAATTGTTATGAATAAAATAAGAAATAAATAGATTTAAATCAATTAATAATAATATTAATTGATTTTTAAATACCAAAATATAATTTTTAAAACCTAAAAATAATTTTTAGGAATTATTTGAATTAATTATAAATAATTTACATTTATTTAACTATTTATAAATAAAATTAATTGATTAATTGATTTTTAATCAATTAATTAAATTCATAAATAATTAACTAAAATAAATTATAAATAATTAAATCAAATTGTATTTTTGAAAATAATTAAAGGAAATAATTTTAGGAATTTAAAATAATTCAGAAAACAATTTTTTTGGTATTTAAAATAATTATTAAATAATTTTTGAAAACAAATTAAATGATTTTTGAAAATAAGAAAATGAATTTTGAAATAAAAAAAAAATTTAAATCAGAAACAGGTTATCAGTCTGGGTTTCTGGAAATAACAGATCAAGTGCGGGTCGGATCCAAAAGCTAAACGGGTCACCAAGAACGACCCGCCGGAGTTCTTATGAACCCAGAATCCGGCGGTCGATTCCGGCAACCCGGAAAATTCCGGTGGGTTAAACAACACTCCTTTTCCCTTCTATTCAGTCCGGTTTTCAGCGTAACGAGTTCTAATTTCATTCCTAATTACGATTCAAGCATCAATCAACATCAACAACAAGCAACTCGTCGATTCCGACGAGTTTCATCACCGGAAACCGGCGAAAATCCGGTGAACATCAATTATGCTCAAAACTCAACAAAACTTATGAATTCGGTATCAAACCAAAGCTAAATTCACACCCAGACTATCAATAATCTTATAAACATCAAAGGATCAATAACAAACCCAGAAATTCATTTTTAAAAAATCTGACATACTCAGAATTCGGCTATAATCATCCTGAACTACATCATCACTAAAATTATATAAAACGATTGTATTAAACATGTTAAAGCTACTCATATCTTTAGAAACAATCAAAAATCAACTGAATTCATAAACCCAAATCGGGTCAAAACGATGAACATCGTTTTTGAGAAAGGAACAACCTTAAACTGTGATTCTGGTACCAACAGATAGGGTTCAACGAGAGCTTCAATTCGACTATCTGAGTGTCCGATTTGATTTACTAAATCGATCAAAATCAGGGATTGAAGTTGAAGAAGAAATTTCACCCCCAAATTGAATTTCTGGGTTTTCTGAATTTTTACTATTTTTCTGTTAATTCTGAAAATAAAATAAACAAAATCTGGTATTTATATTAACAGAAAATAAATACCCTCAAAATCAAATAAGGGTGTTTTTATACCTAAATTACAATAATTAAGCCCCAAAATAATAATTACGGGGAATAATTTTAAAAACGATAAAATACCAAATTAATGTCAAAATTCTCCAAAAATTGCGAATAATTCAAAAATACAAAGATACGGGGTATTTGAAATACGAATAATTTTATAAAAATAAAAACGTCGATTTTGTGGGGTTTGACGTCCCGGTGGGGTCCCGGTTCGTTGATTTTTGAAAAACGGAAACGATCCCTAAATTACCCGAAAATCCCAAAAACACGTAAAATACAATCAAACACGTATAAAATCAAATAAAACAGGTATCCTAATAAAGATGCTAATAATTACGCATCCCGATTGCAGATAAGTTCTTATAATTGCAATTTAAACATATTTTAATCAACCGAAAAATTTTCTGGCCCGTACAGAAACATACATAACAGTTATAACATCTCATATCATAGCAACAATTACTTTAAATTTATAAAACACACAATATTTATTTATTTAACATATAATATTCACATAATATTCCCGGATATTACAATATGTCTATGAGAACTTTGAAAAATCATCCACAATTACTAGGCAATATATCTTCTTTGAGATAGACAACACATTTACTGGTCCAAACAAGTCCATATAAAGTAACTGTAAAGGTTCTTCAATTGATGATTCAAGCTTCTTTCTGAATGATGCTTTAATGTGCTTTCCTTTCTGGCAGGCATCACATAATCCATCCTTTAAAAACTCCACTTGAGGAATACCTCTAACCAAATATTTCTTGACTAGCTCATTCATGGTCTTAAAGTTTAGATGAGACAGCTTCTTGTGCCATAGTCAACTTTCATCTTGAGTTGCCTTTCTAAATAGACAAGAGACAGATTCTGCATTTGATGAGTTAAAATCATCTAAGTACACATTTCCTTTTCTCACTCCAGTGAGAACCACTTTGTTGTTTTTCTTGTTGATCACAACACAGGCTTCAAAGTTGAAAGTGACCGAGTTGCCCTTGTCACAAAGCTGGCTGATACTCAACAAATTATGCTTGAGTCCATCCACTAGGGCAACCTCTTCAATAATAACATTATCCTTTGAAATCAAGCCATATCCCACAGTATAACCCTTGCTGTCATCTCTAAAAGTGATACTTGGGCCAGCTCTTTCCTTGAATCCAGTGAGCAGGGTAGAATCTCCAGTCATGTGCCTTGAGCACCCACTATCCAAATACCAAAGATTCTTTCTGTTTCCCTATACACATCAAAATCAAATCAAGTTGATTTTGGTACCAAAGTTTCCTTGGGTCCTGCCTTATTAGCCTTTTTCTTTGGTTTCTTAGGTCTGACCTCATTTGACTTGAGTATTTCAGATTCGTCCTTAGTCATTTGAGTTGGACCTTTGAAACCATTCATTGAAGCAGAATTATCATGCACATTTTGATTGACAGGAAAAGGCATGCTTTGTGCAAACATGTTATTCCAGTAAGGCATGGAAAATGGCATTTGAGGCATACTAAATGCAGCATAATATAGATTAGGTGCAAATGGCATATTAGCAAATTGTGCATTCATATTTTGTGCAGGCAAAACATTCATAGACATGGAAGGCATGTTGGGAAATGAAGGAGGTGCAGACATAGGATTAGGCATAGCAAGTTTGCAATTAACAGACAAATGATTAATACTACCACACTTAACACATATTTTTCTTGGAGCATATTTATCAGGTGTGTAGTTGTTATGTTTGTTAATTCCTACCTTCCCATTTTTGTTATTTTTTTCATTTTTGATTATGCTTTAACCTCAATCTTATTTAATTTGTCATTCAATTGCTTGATAGACGGATGACCAACATTAACTCTATTTTCTTTTCTCACTTGACTTGATTTTTCTGGAACAAAGTTTTTAGAAACTGATCCATATTTATCATTCAACTTAGCTAGCTTAGCTTTTCTAACTGGCTTACTAACATTCGACGGATGTGGCTCATTGTCTTTCGACGGATAATCTTTTTGATTATTCGACAGATAACTTTCATCATCCGTCGAATCCACATCTCTTGAAAGTCCTTCAACTAGATTGGAATCAAGATTCTCTTTGCTCTTTTTCCAGGCTACATTACAAAAGGATTCTATACCTTGAACTTTAGTAATTTGAGTATGGATATCTATAGATGATTTCCATGCCTTAATTACTTCATGTTCTCGTTCAAGCTGCTTCCTTAAAATCTCTTCTTTCTTTAAAGATTCAGTTAATTCATCCTTAGCAGTTTTACATTCAATTCTCAATTTTTCAAACTCAAGAAATTGAGACTCTAGCACATTATTCGTCTCACTTAAAAACAAATTGTTTTCTTTAATTTTAGCATTTTCCTTAGTGAGGGATTTAAGAGTTACACGCAAATGATATAGCTCAGTAGACATATCATTGATGGCATCATTGCACTCAGATTTAGTTAAATGTGCTAGGTTAGTGGTGATTACCTGATTGCTTGATGAGCTAACTCCTGCTTCATCTGATTTGGCCATAAGTTCTAGGTTGACATAGTTTGTTTCTTCATATTCATCCAGTCCATCTACAGCCCAGTCATTTTCTTCTGTAATGAAAGCCCTTTCCTTTTGCTTGAGCAAGTCAAAGTATATTTGCTTGTATCAACAGGCTCAAACTTCTTTTTACCAGATCAGGCTTTCCCGCATTCACTTGCAAAATGACCTGCCAAGCCACACTTGAATTTAGATTTATCAACCATGTTTATGTTTCACTTAGCTGCTCCAAAATTTTTTCTTGAATTTGAGCTTGGCAAATCTCCTAGATAAGAATACTAGATTCTCATCTATATCATCCATGTCATCTTGGCTCAACTGTTCTTCATTTTCAGCTACCAGCCATTTACCCTTTCTCTCAAAAACCTTTTAATTTAATGCATATTCCACAGCTTCAACCTCCATCTCCTTTACCTTCTCTAGCTCAGCAACTAGTGCAATGGATCCTCCTTTCTTCCTTCTTTTCTCCATCCTCTCATCTTACTCTATTTCAAGCTCATAGGTCTTTAGAATTCCATACAGTCTTTCCAAGGTGAATTCCTTGTAATCTTTATAGTTTCTTAAAAAGACTGTCATGGGCTTCCATTCCTTTTGCAGAGATCTAAGGAATTTAAGGTTTGAATCTTTTGTTTGATAGACCCTTCCATGCAACTTGAGAGAATTCAGTAGCTTTTGAAATCTACTAAGTATATCAGTGAGTGATTCACTTTCTTCACAGTGAAAATGCTCATATTGCTGAATCAAGAGTTGCATCCTGTTCTCTCTGACTTTCTCAGTACCATCACAAATAATTTGAATTGAGTCCCAAACCTCTTCAGTTATTTTACAGTTTATGATGTTGTCAAACATATCACCATTAAACAATATATTAATGGCCTTTTTATCTTTCCTGACTTGTTCAATGTCTGGATCAGACCATACATGTCTAGGCTTTAGAACTGATGGTTCATTTCCTGTAGCAGCTCTCATGGGAACATGAGGACCTTTCTCTATGCAGTTCACATAGGCTTCATCTTGAGAAAGAAGATGTAGGTGCATCTTTACCTTCCAGTGGTGATAGTTGTCTTTGTCAAGAAATGGTATCTTTACTCCAACATCCTTTTTGTTCATCTTGTTGATTGTTGTGATCTTTACACTCTTTGTACTTCAAGAGCTTGCTCTGATACCAATTGTTATTCCCAAACAATGCAACAAGAATTATAGAGGGGGGGTTGAATGTAGTTCTGGCTCCTTTTTGAATTTTAAGATTGTTCTTACTTAATATATATAATAGTGTTTGATTTTGCAAGAAGTGCGGAATGAAACTTGAATTGAAATCAAAACACAAAGTAATAAACCACAAAGCTTTAAAACTTTCTGGTGGATTTGAACTTATCCACCAGAGATATATATTAGCATGAGAACTCTGTGATGCTTGAATAGCACACAGCTTCTTACAAGTGAACTTATAAAATTACAGAGAAATGTTTAACATATATAGCTTTATCTATCTCCCTGAAAAATAATGTTTACTTAGTTATTGTTCTACTTGCTACACTTGGTTTATATATAACCAAGTTACATGATAGTAAGACAAGATAATAAAACAAAATTATATCTAGTCTAACTTCATGATGCTACATTACTATATCTGGCATCTTTGAATATCTTCATATTTGCATGGAAATGGTAATGCTTCTTTGTTCTCTAAATCCTGCAATTAGGTTGCCACATTCCATTTGCAGAAACCCGACGCATGTGACTGTGTTGTCACTGTCAACTGCTAATTTGAATATTATCATCTGTCAGGATTATGTGATCATCCGTTAGGAGCCTTGTTGATTATCCGTCGGGAGCCTTTGTAGATCATTTATCCGGAGTCTTTCTGCCACTTGACCCTATTTCATTTATACAGAATTATAAGACATCTTATACTTATAATTAGCCAACCTATTATGCATATCAATCTAATAGTCAACATGACTTAAAGAATCCAACAGTGTCTACTCAACTAATACATTATTGTTTGCAGAAATGTGCTACAATACTTATTGTTACATAAGCTACACTCTCGATGGATGTTCAGAGGTCATCCATCGGGACTATAAAGATCATCCATCAGGATTATTGTAGAACATCTTTCGAGAGCTACAAAAACACTAAGTTAAATCTTCTAAGGTATTTTGTTCAACTTATCATCAAGTTCACAACATATTCCTAACATAAAACATCCTTACACTGATCTTTTCAATATTTTCTTTATATTGACTTTCATTTAAATCAATTGTGGTTAGATTTGGTACCTCTGATTTAGATGTAGATGATTCTCATTTCTCTAAGGCCATGAGAGTAAAATTTCTAAATTCTACATTGTCATCCTCTTCATCTGTATCATCCCAACTCTTGCCTTCTAGAAAATAAGCCTTTCCTTGTTGCTTTCTCAAGAGAACTTCATACTTTGTTTCCAATTCCAGATAAACTTTGTCCTTTTTCACCTTTTTTGGCTTCCTACACTCAGTAGCAAAGTGACCCAACTCATCATAATTGTAACATCTAATTTTTGATCTGTAAACAGATCATGTTCTGTAGCTACCTTTGATGTCTAACCCTTGATTTTGAAAAACTTTGGCTTCTTAACTCTTATGTTGGAGAATTTTCTTGCAAGGTAAGCCATTGACTGGTCCATTTCATCCAGTTCATCAAGGGTGTAGAACTCATCATCTTCTATTTCTAGTATGTCTTGCTTTTGTGGTTTCTTATTCTTTTCTCAACAATTTGAACAACTGAAGTTTGAGCTTCTAGTTCATCATCAGATGACTTGATGTCATTGGCAACCAAGGTACTAGTTCCATGAACAACATTTCCTTGACCAGCTCTTAATAACTTTCTTTGCAGTATTTCCAGCTCATAAGTCTTCAAAATTCCATACAAGACTTCCAGTGTCATTCTACTTAAATCCCATCCTTCTCTAATAGCAGATATTTTTGTTCCAAATGATCAGGAAGAGTGAGCAAGAATTTTAGGTTAACCTCCTCAGCTTCATAGTATTTTTCATAAAGCTGCTAGTCATTTATCAGCTTATTGAACCTCTTCAAAATATCGTTATACTTTCCTTAGGTTTAGCCATGAAACCTCATACTGTGATACAAGTATTCTTCTTTGATTAGACCTGACTTCCTCTGTTCCCTCACATAGTATCTTAATATTCTCCCAAATCTGTTTAGCAGATTCACAGTTGATAATATTATTGTACATCATATTATCAAGTGACTCAATTAGTATAAGTTGTAAGCTAGTTATCAAGTGAAACCTTTTCCTTTTCAGGCTCTATGTAGGTTGAGTGATCTTTAGGTGCAAAATGTGCATGTATGACCATGTCTCCATCTGTAGATTTAGGAACCCTTTCCATAGGAATGAAAGGTCCATTTTTGAGAATCTGAATGTACATAGAGTTGTTTATCCTTATGAACAACATCATTTTCTTCTTCCATAGTGTGTAGTTGATCTTGTCAAAGGTGAGCACTCATTCTTCCAAGATCTTTATCTGTTTTCTTTTAGATTTTGTTCTGATACCACTTGTTAGATATTGAATACAAAGAAATGTAACATAGAGGGGGTAAATGTGTTTCCTGAATTATACTTGGCTTTTAAAACTGTTTAGATTATTAGTGAACAAAGTAGTTAAGATATGTAGAGATATTACATTTCAGAGAATCACACAAAACACAATCTTTTAAAGACTCACTTATTCTTATTAATTAAGTTTGTCTTGCTACAAATGTGTTTTCTTGAAAATTAAGAACCCAACTTCTATCTTGAGAGAATACAAGATTTTCTAGATCTGTTTGTTACATCTAAACTAAGGAGTCGTGCATACTTTATAGACTAGCAACACGAGTTTACAAAACTTGCACTAAATGTACTATATTGTTGTGTATATGTTGTGTACTTGATGATTTCATGAACAAAACACCTTGGTAGATTTTACTTAGTGAAAATGTAGCACTCGACGGATGAGGATTATAGTCCCGACGGATAACTCATTTTGGTCCCGACCGATGAAGACTTATTATCCATTGAGTGAGTAGCTTATGTAACAATAAGTCTGTAGCACATTTCTGCATACACATTGTTTAGAATCTGTAGTAGTACTTAAGTCATGTTGACTTTAACTAGATATGCAGAATAGGTTGATTAATTGTACATAGATGATGTCTTGTAATTCTGTATAAATGAAATGGAGTCAAGTGCCTGATTGCTACCCGACGGATAAACAACAATGAATTCGACGGATGATCAACAACCCGACGGATGATCAATAAATCGACGGATGATCATAAACCCGACGGATAAAGAATTCAAATATCTGTTGACAGTGACAACACAGTCACATGCGTTGAGTGTATGCAAATGGAATGTGGTAGCCTTTTTAACTGGGTTTTCGAGAACAAAGAAGCATTGCCATTTCCATGCTATTATGAAAATATTCAAAGATGCTGGAATAGAGTAATAAAGTAGCATTGTATTAGACTTGATAGTTTTTGTTTTATTATCCTGTCTTATTACTTTGTAATCTTGGTGATATATAAACCAAGAAGCAGCAATAAAATAGAAACTAAGAAACTAAGCAACCAAGAGAGAAACATTTATAAGCTGTATTCTTAGCATTTCTCTCGTTCTTAGTTGTTATCATTTTTGTAAGCAGCTGTGAGCTTTTTGCACACAGAGTTCCCTCGATATATATATTATATATCTCTGGTGGAATTATTCAAATCCACCAGAAAGTTTTTTAAAGACTCTTGTTTTTAATTACTTGTGTTTTGATTAATTTTAAGTAACTATTCCGCATTCTGCTAATCAATTCACACTTATATATATATTTGAGTTAGAACATTTTTATTCAAGAAAACGTTTCAAGAATTCCATTCAACCCCCCTTATGTAATTCTTGTTACATTGTTAAGGGACTAACAATTGGTATCAGAGCAAGCTCTTGAAGAACAAAGAGTTTTAAGATCAAAACAATACAGCAAGATGAACAAGTAGGATGTTGGAGTCTAGATTCCTTTTCTGGATAAAGATAATTACCATCATTGGAAGGTAAAGATGCATCTTCATTTGCTTTCCCAGGATGAGGACTATATGGACTGCATAGAAAGAGGCCCTCATGTTCCAATGAGAGCTGCAACTGGAAATGAGCCATCTGTCCCCAAGCCAAGGCATGAATGGTCTGATCCTGATCTTGAACAAGTCAGGAAGGATAAAAAGGCCATGAATATCCTGTTTAATGGAGTTGATGGTGATATGTTTGACAACATTATCAACTGCAAAACTGCCAAGGATGTTTGGGATACAATACAGATCATCTATGATGGCACTGAGCAAGTTAGAGAAAACAAGATGCAGCTATTGATTCAGCAATATGAGCATTTTCATAATGAAGAAAGTGAGTCTCTCACTGATATTTTTAGTAGGTTTCAAAAACTGCTAAATGCTCTAAAGTTGCATGGAAGGGTCTATCAGACAAAAGACTCCAATATGAAATTCCTTAGATCTCTTCCAAAGGAATGGAAACCAATGACAGTCTCATTAAGAAACTTACAAGATTATAAGGAGTTTACTTTGGAGTGACTGTATGGCATCCTGAAAACTTATGAGCTTGAAATAGAGCAAGATGAGAGGATGGAGAGAGGAAAGAAGAAAGGAGGGTCCATTGCACTAGTTGTTGAGTTAGAGAAAGAGAAGGAGATGAAGATGGAAGCTGTTGAGTCAACTTTAAGGGTCTGTGAAAGCAAGGCAAGGGGCTTGCAGTAGAAAGTGAAGATTCGTTGAGCCAAGATGACATGGAAGACATTGATGAACATTTAGCATTTCTTTCCAGAAGATTTTCCAAGCTCAAGTTCAAAAAGAACTTTGGAGTAGCCAAGCCAAATAGAAACATGGTGGATAAATCAAAATTCAAATATTTCAAATGTGGCTTGGCAGGGCACTTTGCCAGTGAGTGTAGGAAGTCAGATTCCAGTAAGAAAAAGTTTGAGCCTGTGGATTATAAGCAAAAATACTTTGAGTTGCTCAAACAAAAGGAAAGGGCTTTCATTACACAAGAAAATGACTGGGCAGCTGATGGTCTGGATGAAGATGAAGATGTTAGCTATGTCAATCTAGCCCTAATGGCCAAGTCTGATGAAACAGAAACAAGTTCTTCAAGTAATTAGGTAATTACTACAAACCTTGCACATTTATCTAAAGCTGAGTGTAATGATGCCATAAATGATATGTCTACAGAGTTATATCATTTACGTGTTACACTTAAGTCTCTTACTAAAGAAAATGCTAAAATCAAAGAAAACAATTTGTTTTAAAGTGAGAGAAATAATGTGTTAGAGTCTCAGTTCATTGATTTAGAAAAATTAAGAATTGAGTGTAAGATTGCCAAGGAGGAATTAACTGAGTCCTTGAAGAAAGAAGAAATTTTGAAGAAGTAGCTCGAGCGTGAACAGGAGGTGATTAAGGCATGGAAAACATCTAGAGATGTCCATGCTCAGATTACCAAAGTTCAAGCAATCGAGTCTTTCTATGATGCATCCTGGAAAAAGAACAAGGAGAAACTAGAACCAAATTTGGTGGATGGAGTGCTAACAGATGTAGACTCGGTGGATGATGAGGATCATCCGTCGGATAACAAAAAGGGTTATCCGTCGACTGATGAAAATCCTCATCCGTCGGCTGTAAGCAAGCCAATCAGTAAATCCAAACTTGTTAAGCTGAATGAAAAGTATGGATTTGTTTCCAAGAACTTTGTTTCAGGAGAATTGAGTCAAGTTAAGAAAGGGAAAAAGGCTAATGTTGGTCACATGACTGTCAAACAGTTAAGTGACAGACTTGAAAAGATTGAGGTGAAAATAGAGGTTAAAAAGAAAAATAATAGAAATGGTAAAGTAGGGATTAACAAACACAATAACTACACACCAGATAAATATGCTCCTAGAAAAATCTGTGTCAAGTGTGGTAGTGTGAATCATTTGTCTATTAATTGCAAATCTGTCCATGCCTACTTCCATGTATGTGCTACCTCACTTTCCTAACATGAATGCCATGCCTCCCATGCCTATGAATGCTATGTCTACACAGAATTTGAATGCACAGTTTGCTAATATGCCATTTGCACCTAATCCATATTATGCTGCATTTAGTATGCCACAAATGCCATTTAGCATTCCTTACTAGAATAACATGTTCACTAATAGCATGTCATTCCCTATTGATTATAATATGCATGATAATTCTGTTGCAATGAATGGTTTCAAAGGCCCAACTCAAATGACCAAGGATGAATCTGATATCCCCAAGTCAAATGAGATAAAGCTTAAGAAACAGAAAAAGAAAGCTAACAAGGCAGGACCCAAGGAAACTTGGGTACCAAAATTAACTTGATTTGATTTTGATGTATGCAGGGAAATAGAAAGAATCTTTGGTACTTGGATAGTGGTTGTTCAAGACACATGACTGGTGATTCTACCCTGCTCACAGAGTTCAAGGAGAGAGCTGGCCTAAGTATTACTTTTGGAGATGATAACAAGGGTTATACTGTGGGATATGGCTTGATTTCAAAGGACAATGTCATTATTGAGGAAGTTTCCTTAATGGATGGTCTCAAAAACAACTTGTTGAGTATCAGCCAGCTTTGTGATAAAGGCAACTCAGTAACCTTCAACTCAGAAGCCTTTGTTGTGACTAACAAAAGAAGCAACAAAGTGGTTCTCACTGGGGTGAGAAAAGGAAATGTGTACCTAGTTGATTTCAACTCATCTAATGCAGAATCTGTTACTTGTCTTCTCAGTAAAGCAAGTCAGGATGAAAGTTAGCTATGGCACAAGAAGCTATCCCATTTAAATTTCAAGACCATGAATGAGCTAGTAAAGAAAGAACTGGTTAGAGGCATTCCTCTGGTGGAGTTTTCTAAGGATGGACTGTGTGATGCCTGTCAAAAAGGGAAGCAGATTAAAGCATCATTCAAGAAGAAACTTGATTCAACAATTGAAGAAACTTTGCAACTGCTACACATGGATTTGTTTGGACCAATCAATGTGTTGTCCATCTCAAGGAAAAGATTTTGCCTAGTAATTGTAGATGATTTCTCAAAGTTCTCTTGGACATATTTCCTAAAGTCTAAAGATGAGTCTAGTGAAATCATCATCAATCACATAAGGCAAGTCAATAATCATCCTGATTTCAAGGTTAGAAGAATCAGGAGTGACAATGGAACTGAGTTCAAGAATTCAGTCATGAGAGCATTTTGTGAGGAAAATGGGATTCTACATGAGTTTTCAGCAGCAAGAACTCCACAACAGAATGGAGTAGTGGAAAGGAAGAACAGATCACTTATTCAAGCTGCAAGGACAATGCTTGAAGAATCTAAACTGCCAACATATTTTTGGGCTGAAGTTGTAAACACTGCATGCTACACTCAGAATATTTCCCTGGTTAATCAAGCAAGATGCATGACTCCCTATCAATTGTTCAAGAACAAGAAGCCAACTCTAAATTTTCTTCATGTCTTTGTTGTAAATTTTATATTCTGAGAAATCAAACTGATCAAAATGGGAAGTTTGATGCTAAAGCGGATGAAGGAATTTTTGTTGGATATACTGTTGGTAAAGCATATAGAGTCTACAATCTAAGAACCAACATTGTTGTGGAATCAATACATGTTGTGTTTGATGATAAAAAGATTGAAGGACTTCAAGATGGAGATTACCATGAGAGCCTCAAATTCGACAATGTGGAGATGGTTAGTGATGACAGTGATGATGAAAGTGATCAAGAAACAGTATCAAAGGATAATGCAGAAAAATCTACTACCAATGAAGCACAAAACTCAATATTTGTCGAGTTGCATAATGCTTCATTCATCGAGAGGCAATCTGCGTTATCCGTCGGTGTGACGGCCTCAATCCCCGGGGTCAGGAGTTGATGTCACTAAACACAATTACTAAAAATATAAACAACGGAATTATTATTAAAATATACTAACTTGACCCCAAAACCAAGATTTGATCCAGGTTCAAGTATAGTTCAGGTTCTCACTATTACAAACTCTTTTATTCAACATCTAACACACACCAACTTTATTCAGCAACTCTTCAGACCTCCTGGCCTGATACTAACTACCTCAGAGGAGCCGGGTCCAGTAGGGGCGGGAACATGGGTCGGTCTGACTGATTTTCTAGGCATCTGCGAAATATATATAACAGTTTGCAAGGGTGAGCATAATCGCTTAGCAATACCAAGATATGAATAACAGAATAAAAACTGGAATGTAACAATAATAGGAACAGAACTATAACCATGATATCAATATTTCATAATGAAAGTCAAAGGTAACTGGATATCACTAATTAGCATGCTTTATTAAAACAACATAGTAGTGTGCTGTGTAATACCAGAGTCCAATTTTAGCATGCTAATCATTTTATAAAACCGTTGTATCAACTACTTATGCTCGTATGTAATTCACAAATCCCAATCAGATACATAGCGGATATGTGAAGACAGCTGATCAGGCTATCAACACCAGACGGCTCTAACTGCCATCCCATTTACCTGTTCCGGAATTCAGAGACTAGCTAGGTCTCTGACCTGCTGGACTAATCGGTTTAATAGTGCGCGCAACCGAATTAGCCTCTTACGCCACCTCAATAGGCCTACTCTGGCCCCAATGTATCCCATATCTGACCGTTTTATCCATTTTTCAAAACACGTGTACCTATCTCATTTTCAAAATCATTTATTTGACCAGCACACATATAAAATCCGTTTCGCAAATCATTCCATTCGAGATAGGTACCTTTTTGAAGTTACTTCTCCCCAAAACAGATTGAAAAAGTGATTTATAACTACAGGGGATACGTAACTTAAAACATTTCTGTTCCATTACGAGAATAAAACATTTAGCTATTCATATGCACTGAACCATAAAAGAATGGTCAGGGTACTTGCCTTGCAACGCTTTACAAAACCCTAAGTAGCGTTCACGCTGACTTCGATCCTGGGAAAATTCGACTGGTATCTACAATTACAAAAAACCCTAATTAGTTATACCGACATGCTTGATATCCTCAAATTCTAATAACTCAATCCGATAACCCGACTCGTATTATTACTATACACACAAACCCGTAATCACATAGTCACGTAGTCGGAAATATTGTTAGGGGTGATACGTAGACTATAATTATGTACCTTTTCGAATATATATTTTTAGGAAATTTTGACAGCATCTTATTTATTTATAAGACTACCCGTCGATTACAATCGACGTCCTTAATCACACAATCCACAATATTACTTCCTCGTTTTATACAACTTACATCCCAACACCAATCACAACTAATTATTTAGGTCCGAAAATATTTTATGTAATTATTTTATTTATTTATAAAATTTATAAAATTTAGGACTCAGAACATCGTCATCACCGTCCACCATTGACTTACCGAAGTTCATCGTCAATGGCGGCACAATTTATTGGCGCCCGATATAATACGGGTTCCCAAATAAATTATACCGATTAATATAATTTCCCACAACGAAAATTATTAATATCACAGATATTAAATCAAATAATTTCCTGCACCAGAAGAAATTGAAATTAATAAAATAGCAACACAATTCGGCAACACAGACTGCACCAACACGCACGCACCCGCGCATGTGAGCCACGCGCCACCTGAACCAGCAGAAAAGAACGAACAGAACACACAACAGGAACCGACAATCACTACACACAACTCAAACATATGCATACACATCGTATGTATATATATAAGCATGCACAGAGATGGGGCTAAGGAAATTGTTGAAACAACCGGACGGAAACTCACCGAAAAACGATGGAACCACTGAAAACAAGGACGGCGAAGAACGGGATAGAGGAGGAGGAGAGTTTAGAGGGAGGGAGATGTAAGATACAGAGAGAGAGAGATGTAATCGAGAGAGAAACAAAAGAATCGAGAGAGAACCAAGTCGAGGAAGACAACAGGGGAGGGTGTATGTGTTTATTATTTATATATTTTTTTTTTTGCTGATGAACACAGGAAATGGAAACACGTGGAACACTCCCCTTATGAAAATTCAACACGTAGTTATAGGATAATTATAAAGGTTTGGAGTCTCCGTTTGCCCCATAATTCGCAATTAACGAACTTAAGTGCACCCGAAAACGAACTTAGAAAATTACGAAAATAGTCCTAAAATATTACAAATATCCCGAAGTTAATAAAAATATAAGTTTCCCAATTTTAAAAACACTTTTTGAGGTGCACTTTGTACCGCTTTTTAATAAATAACGAAACGACACGCGTGATAAACGAATCCCGAAAATTCCCAAAATAATTTTAAAATTCTCAGAATAATACGAACTTAATAAAATATACGTTTCATGATTTTCGAAGATTTCCTGAATTGAATATGAATTTTACAAATAAACACAATCAGAAAATCATTTAAAAATAAATAATTAATAAAATCTTGATTTCTCAAATTTATAAAATCCTAAAAGTAATTATTGAAATTATAAAATTAGAAAACCAATTTTAAAGTCAACCTAAATATTTATGGAATTAAAACTATAATAAAATTACTTTTACAAGCGAAATAAAATCATATAACTCACCAATAAATCACACAATTCCAATCCCACATATCAACAAATCATAAATAATTAAATAACAATCAGTAACCGCTGCCAAAATCAATAGACACATTTTATTTATTTACTTTAACCTATATTACACTTCCAAATATTATAAATAAAGTAAAAATACACGAGTCGTTATATCCTTTCCCCCTTAAAAAGATTATATCCCCAGAATCTGACTTAACTAAATAAATGAGGATATTTATCAAGCATGTCTGACTCTAATTCCCAAGTAGACTCTTCTACTCGAGGATTCCTCCACAAAACTTTTACTATAGGAATCGACTTATTCCTAAGGACTCATTCCTTACGATCTAGGATTTGGACCGGTTGTTCCACATAGGACAAATCTGGTTGAAGTTCAATCGGTTCATATTCTATGACTTGATTCGAATTAGGGATATAGGGCTTCAACATAGACACGTGGAACACATTATGAATGTGCTTCCACTGCGGTGGTAACGCTATCTCATAAGCGACCTTTCCCACTCTCTTCAAAACCTTAAAGGGTCCTACAAATCTAGGGCTAAGTTTACCCTTCTAACTAAATCGTACTAACCCTTTCCAAGGTGATACTTTTAGTAACACCGGGGCTCCTATCTCAAAATCCATATCTATCCTATGCAAATCTGCGTATTTTCTTTGTCTATCTTGAGCTGCTTCCAACCTTTTCCAAATCAACACTATAGCATCTTTGGTCTGCTGAACCAACTCAGGACCTAACACTTTCTTTTCTCCTACCTCATCCCAATACAATGGTGACCTGCACTTTCGTCCATACAAAGCTTCGTAAGGTGGCATCCCAATACTGGCATGGTAGTTGTTATTGTACGATAACTCAATCAAAGGTAGTGTTCATCCCAATTACCCTTAAAATCTAGAACACAGACTCTCAACATATCCTCTATGGTCTGAATCGTTCTCTCACTTTGGCCATCCATCTGAGGATGATAAGCGGTGCTCATATTCAATTTCGTTCCTAGGCACTCTTGAAATTTAGTCCAGAACCTGGAATTAAATCTCGGGTTTCGATCCGACACTATAGAAACAGGAACTCCATGTTTGGTAACTATCTCATCCAAGTACAGCTTGACTAACTTTTCCAACGAATATCTTTCATTGATCTGAAGGAAATGCGCCGACTTAGTCAACCTATCAATGATTACCCAAATAGCATCATGATTCGCTCTTGTTCTTGGCAATCCTACTACGAAATCCATAGCAATGTCTTCCCATTTCCATTGGGGAATCTCTAAAGGTTGTAACAATCCACTCGGTCGTTGATGTTCTGCTTTCACCGTTTGACACATGTGACACTTACTTACCCAATTGGCAATATCCTTCTTCATTCCTGGCCACCAAAAATTTCTCTTCAAATCCTGGTACATCTTGGTGCTACCAGGGTGGATAGAAAACCTAGAGTTATGAGCTTCCTGCAATACTTCGTTCTTCAATTCCGTTACATTACGAATCCAAACTCTGGACGAAAATCTATATAAACCTTGGCTATCTTTTTGAGTACATAACTCTTCTCCTGTCAAAGTATCCAATTCTTGTTCCATAACTCCTTCTTGACATCTTCTAATCTTTTCCATTAATGCCGGCTGGAAAGTAATTTCATATAGTTGCTCCTGACTTCCATTAGACACTCAAACTTCATTCCATTCTTTCCAAGTCTCGTGCCAATTCCTCCGCAATCTTAGCCATATTAAGCCTTTCCTTCCTACTTAAGGCATCAGCCACTACATTGGCTTTACCTGGGTGATAATTAATCGAACAATCATAATCCTTAATCAACTCCAACCACCTTCTTTGTCTCATGTTCAGATCTTTCTGCGTGAATATGCACTTCAGGCTCTTATGATCTTTGTAAATATCGCATTTCTCACCATACAAGTAGTGACGCCATAACTTTAAAGCAAATACAATAGCCGCTAATTCAAGGTCATGAACTGGATATTTCTGCTCGTGAGGCTTTAATTGTCTAGAGGCATAAGCAATCACTTTGTCATATTGCATTAACACACATCCCAATCCTTTCAAAGAAGCATCACTATAAATTACAAAGTTTCCCGTCTCATCTGGCAATGCTAACACTGAGCCGTCACTAGTCTTCGTTTTAACTCCTGGAAACTCTCTTCACACTTTTCCGTCCAAACGAACTTCTCATTCTTCCTGGTCAACTTAGTTAGTGGGGATGCAATCTTTGAGAAATCTTTCACAAACCTTCGATAATATCCTGCTAATCCAAGAAAACTCTTTATTTTCGTTGGTGTCTTCGGTTGCTCCCATTTTGATACGGCTTCATTCTTTATCGGGTCTACTTTGATACCTTCCGTACTCACCACATGTCCAAGGAACTGTACTTCCGTCAGCCAAAACTCACACTTAGAAAACTTAGCATACAATTGCTTTTCTCTTAACTTTTGAAGGTCAATCTGTAGATGCACTACATGATCTTCGGGATTCTTCGAATATATGAGGATATCATCAATAAATACAATAATAAACTTATCCAAATACTCCTTGTATACACTATTCATCAGATCCATGAAAGTCGATGGCGCATTCGTCAATCCAAACGACATTACTAGAAACTCGTAATGGCCATACCTTGTTCTAAATGCGGTTTTGGGGATATCTTCAGGCTTTATCTTCAGTTGGTGGTAGCCAGATCTTAAGTCAATCTTTGAGAAGTAACATGCTCCCTTAAGCTAATCGAACAAATCGTCGATTCGTGGCAAGGGATACTTATTCTTTATTGTCAACTTGTTCAACTCTCTATAATCAATGCACAATCTCATGCTTCCATCCTTTTTCTTCACAAATAGCACTGGAGCACCCCACGGGGAAACACTGGGTCAAATAACTCCTTTATCCAATAATTCTTGAAGTTGCTTAGCCAATTCTTTCATTTCCATCGGGGCCATTCTGTATGGAGCCTTAGAAACTGGTTCAGCTCTAGGTATCAAATCAATGGAAAACTCTATCTCTCGATCAGGTGGCAATCCTGGTAACTCTTCTGGAAAAATATCAGGGAATTCTCTTACTATAGGGATCTCATCCAAAATAGGGGTTTCTTTCTTCGTATCCACCACATGAGCCAAGTACGCTTCACATCCTTGCCTCAGCAATCTTTTTGCTTGCATCACTGAGAGGAACTTCCTGTCTTGTCTCTGTCCTTGGTAGCTGATTCTTTTATTCTCTAGGGTATACGTAACAACTCTCTTTTTCTTACAGTCTATATTCGCCTTATATCGACACAACCAATCCATACCTAAAATAATATCAAAGTCTCCCAACTCGAAGGGTATTAAGTTAACAGGGAACATGTACCCTCAATTTCTAGGGAACAACTAGGACAAAATTGTTTCACAGGTAATTTATCCTTATTAGCCACTTCTATGGTTAGAGGTTCGTCTAAGTCTTCTAACATCAATTACATTTTATTCACACAATTCACAGATCTAAAAGATTTGGACGCTCTCGAATCAAACAAAATGTTAACAGGTACGACATTTAGAGTAAGCGTACCTGCAACCACATCAGATTCATGAATTGGAGACTTCTGAGTCATCTTAAAAGTCCTAGCTCTCGCAGTACTGGTTGCTGGTCCTTGGGACACACTCCTTCCGACATTACCTTGAGTCACTGACTTGCAATTCCTAGCTATGTGTCCTACTTTGCCGCAACTAAAACAAGTAACTCCTTGAATCTCATACTTACACTCTGTGGAATAGTGACCTTTATGTCCATACTTAAAACAATTAACATTCTCTCGGCACTGTCCACTGTGCTTTTTCCCACATGTCTTACAATCAGCCACTGGCTTACTCATCCTCGTCAGGGCAGAGTTAACTGATGTTGTACCGGGTTTAGCTTGGGGAAAGTTCTGCCTTCTAAACTTCTTATTCTTATTCTTGCCAAACCAACGCTGGAACTTCCGACTTGCTATTCCTGATTCTGACTTAGCAGGTCCACTTTCAAATTTCCTCTTCTTCTCACCCTGCTCCTTTGCAGCTAACTTCTGATCACTTTCTATCACTAGGGCAGCCTGAACTACCAAGGTATAAGTCTTAAGCTGTAAGGCTACAACTCCACTCCTTATTTCTGGCTTCAACCCTTGTTGAAACCGCTTCGCTCGTTGAGCTTCTGAACTCACATATTCTAGGTGCTATACGGGCCAACTCCGTAAACTTCGCTTCATATTCCGTGACACTCCTATCTCCTTGTTTCAGTTCCAAAAATTCCATCTCCATTTGACTTTGGAGACAGTCTGGAAAGTATTTTTCCAAAAATAATTATGTAAATCTAGTCCAGGGAACTGGACCTTCTCCTTCTAGGGCTCGTGTAGATTCCCACCAATAATTCAAATCATTTCTCAGAAAATAACTAGCATAATCAGTTTTTAAATCCTCACTCACCTTGGTGAGCGCAAACGCCTTTTCCATTTCCTTTAACCATATCCTAGCAGCAACAGGATCTACTTCTCCTTTAAACTCTGGGGGCTTGACACCTTGAAAAGACTTAAAACTAACACCTTGATTTACCCCTCTCATCTCATGCTGCTGTTGGATTTGTAGTTGCTGTTGTTGGATTTGCTGTTGTTGTTGCTGTATGAGCTGTTGTTGCTGTTGTTGTTGCTGTTGCAATTATTGCTGCTGCTGCTGGAATTGTTGTTGCTGTTGGGCCAGCTGTACAGTCTGCTGACGCAACAAGTTCATCTAGTCACTCATGGAAGGATCCCCAGCAGATCCGTTATTGGGCTGAGAATTTCTCTTTGGTGGCATCTCCTGAAACATAACAGTAATAAATAAGAAAATGGATTGCTCCGGCAGTTTATATTTATGCATCAGGAGAGCGTTGCCACTAAGACAATATTCTCATCCCCATTATAATTAGATCCATCCTGAGTAAATGATTATAATCTAAAAATGCCAGCAACAGAAACAACAATAATAATAACAACAAAAATAGCAACGCACAATATATAAAAACTAAACAATAAGATAAAGCAACTGAAATACAGTAACCAACAGAATCCACTATTACAACTGACAATCCAACTGAAAAGAACCATCTGAATACACACCAAAATTGGCTGTCATAACAGCCTCGCCTACTACAATCTACCACAACATAATATACATATACAAAGTAAACAACTACAGATCTCCTAGAGGTCAACTCGGAGCTCTGCATCCCTCTATTGCAGCTCTGTCTAGCCACTACCACTGCCACCAATGGAACCTAGCACAAACACTAGCCAGTTCACTAGGTCCTGATACTGCACAGCTCTAAACTCTGAACTAATGAAACAGGTCAACAGATCTAGCCCTCTCTACAGCCATCTGGGTCAATGCTCTCACACGGGCTCGCACCTCAGGGGAAGGGGCAGAAATACCCTGAAATGGTGCAATAGGTACCTGGTCCAACTGAGCAGCAAACTCCGGACTCTGATCTCTGATAAAGGAAGTATTCACCTGCCCTATGGACATGGTAAGGGATCTGTGAAGAAGTACCACTAGGGGCCACAAGAGGTACTGGAGGTCTCATCATGGAAGAACTGGGACCGCAGCCGGGAGGGAAATCCCTAACAGCAGACACAGACCTACGTACCCAACGGGGATGAGGACCAGATCTAGGGATGTCTCGAGGCACAAAAGAAGGGACTGGTGGAGGAGGCATAAGGGTCTCCTCAGTAACAGCATCAGGGGGTCTCTCGGAATCTGAGCTATCCGAATCAGAGGGATTCTCCCGAGATGGAGAACTCGAAATCGCAATAGGCCACTGTCAATATAATAAATATACAGACAAGACAGAACCAGGTCAAGGCAATTCTATCAAAACATTTAATAGATGCCAGGGTAACGCCGTCGGAACCCTCGACTGACTCTAAAGGTTTGCTCCTCTATATCAGTTGCTGATTCACACTTAAGGACTCACGTTATCACCTACTCGACACAATCCCTAACCTGAATCAGGGACTTGAACCTGTAGCTCTGATACCAACTGTGACGGCCTCAACCCCGGGGTCAGGATTTGACGTCATTAAACACAATTACTAAAAATATAAACAACAGAATTATTATTAAAATATACTAACTTGACCCCAAAACCAAGATCTGATCCAGGTTCAAGTATAGTTCAGGTTCTCACTATTACAAACTCTTTTATTCAACATCTAACACACACTAACTTTATTCAGCAACTCTTCAGACCTCCTGGCCTGATACTAACTATCTCAGAGGAGCCGGGTCCATTAGGGGCGGGAACATGGGTCGGTCTGACTGATTTTCTAGGCATCTGCGAAATATACATAACAGTTTGCAAGGGTGAGCATAATCGCTCAGCAATACCAAGATATGAATAACAGAATAAAAACTGGAATGTAACAATAATAGGAACAGAACTATAACCATGATATCAATATTTCATAATGAAAATCAAAGGTAACTGGATATCACTAATTAGCATGCTTTATTAAAATAACATATTAGTGTGCTGTGTAATACCAGAGTCCAATTTTAGCATGCTAATCATTTTATAAAACCGTTGTATCAACTACTTATACTACGTATGTAATTCACAAATCCCAATCAGATACATAGCGGATATGTGAAGACAGCTGATCAGGCTATCAACACCAGACGGCTCTAACTGCCATCCCATTTACCTGTTCCGGAACTCAGAGACTAGCTAGGTCTCTGACCTGCTGGACTAATCGGTTTAATAGTGCACACAACCGAATTAGCCTCTTACGCCACCTCAATAGGCCTACTCTGGCCCCAATGTATCCCATATCTGACCGTTTTATCCAGTTTTCAAAACAGGTGTACCTATCTCATTTTCAAAATCATTTATTTAACCAACACACATATAAAATCCGTTTCGCAAATCATTCCATTCGAGATAGGTACCTTTTTGAAGTTACTTCTCCCCAAAACAGATTAAAAATAGTGATTTATAACTACAGGGGATACGTAACTTAAAACATTTATGTTCCATTACGAGAATAAAACATTTAGCTATTCATATGCACTGAACAATAAAAGAATGGTCAGGGTACTTTCCTTGCAACGCTTTACAAAACCCTAAGTAGCGTTCACGCTGACTTCGATCCTGGGAAAACTAGACTGGTATCTACAATTACAAAATACCCTAATTAGTTATACCGACATGCTTGATATCCTCAAATTCTAACAACTCAATCTGATAACCCGACTCGTATTATTACTATACACACAAACCTGTAATCACATAGTCACGTAGTCGGAAATATTGTTAGGGGTAATACGTAGAATATAATTATGTACATTTTTCGAATATATATTTTTAGGAAATTTTGACAGCATCTTATTTGTTTATAAGACTACCCGTCGATTACAATCAACGTCCTCGATCACACAATCCACATATTACTTCCTCGTTTTATACAACTTACATCCCAACACCAATCACAACTAATTATTTAGGTCCAAAAATATTTTACGTAATTATTTTATTTATTTATAAAATTTATAAAATTTAGGACTCAGAACATCGTCATCACCGTCCACCATTGACTTACCGAAGTTCATCGTCAATGGCGGCACAATTTATTGGCGCCCGATATAATACGGGTTCCCAAATAAATTATACCGATTAATATTATTTCCCGCAATGAAAATTATTAATATCACATATATTAAATCAAATAATTTCCTGCACCAGAAGAAATTGAAATTAATAAAATAGCAACACAATTCGGCAACACAGACTGCACCTAACACGCACGCACCCGCGCGTGTGAGCCACGCGCCGCCTGAACCAGCAGAAAAGAACGAACAGAACATACAACAAGAACCGAAAATCACTACACACAACTCAAACATATGCATACACATCGTATGTATATATATAAGCATGCACAGAGATGGGGCTAAGGAAATCGTCGAAACAACCAGACGGAAACTCACCGAAAAATGATAGAACCACCGAAAACAAGGACGGACGAAGAACGGGACAGAGGAGGAGGAGAATTTAGAGGGAGGGAGATGTAAGATACAAAGAGAGAGAGAGATGTAATCGAGAGAGAAACAAAAGAACCGAGAGAGAACCAAGTCGAGGAAGACAACAGAGGAGGGGGTATGTGTTTATTATTTATATTTTTTTTCTTTTGCTGATGAACACAGGAAATGGAAGCACGTGGCACACTCCCCTTCTGAAAATTCGACACGTAGTTATAGGATAATTATAAAGGTTTCGAGTCTCTGTTTGCCCTATAATTCGCAATTAACGAACTTAAGTGCACCCGAAAACGAACTCAGAAAATTACGAAAAGAGTCCTAAAATATTACAAATATCCCGAAGTTAATAAAAATATAAGTTTCGCAATTTTAAAAACACTTTTTGAGATGCACTTTGTACCGCTTTTTAATAAATAACGAAACGACACGCGTGTGAAACGAATCCCGAAAATTCCCAAAATAATTTTAAAATTCTCAGAATAATACGAACTTAATAAAATATACGTTTCATGATTTTCGAAGATTTCCTGAATTAAATATGAATTTTACAAATAAACACAATCTGGAAATCATTTAAAAATAAATAATTAATAAAATCTTGATTTCTCAATTTTATAAAATCCTAAAAGTAATTATTGAAATTATAAAATTAGAAAACCAATTTTAAAGACAACCCAAATATTTATGGAATTAAAACTACAATAAAATTACTTTTACAGGCGAAATAAAATCATATAACTCACCAATAAATCACACAATTCCAATCCCACATATCAATAAATGATAAATAATTAAATAACAATCAGTAACCGCTGCCAAAATCAATAGACACATTTTATTTATTTACTTCCAAATATTAGAAATAAAGTAAAAATACACGAGTCGTTATAGTCGGGAGACAACCAGCTTCATCCGTCGGTACTCAAAATTCACCATCTGTCGGGTTATCAAAAGGAGCAGGAAGTCAGGATAGATCACCTATAGAAAGTTCCCCTTTCTCAAATCAAAGATCCACAAACTCAAGGGGAGTTTCTACCAATCAAAACTCAATCACACATCAAGACAACAATGAGGCCTCTTCATCTAGAGCTAATCTACCTCAACAAAGAAAATGGACAAAAGATCACCCCTTTGAGTTCATAATTGGTGATGTTTCTTTTAGAGTTCAAACTAGGAGAGCAACTCAATAAGAATGTCTATACAGCAGCTTTCTTTCCAAAGAAGAACCAAAGAAGGTAAAAGAAGCTTTGTTGGATCCTGATTGGATTTTAGCTATGCAGGAGGAGCTAAACCAATTTGAAAGGAATAATGTATGGAAGCTGGTGCCCAAGCCTAAAGAAAAGAATCCAATAGACACCAAATGGGTATTCAGAAACAAGATGGATGAAAATGGCATAGTAGTTAGGAACAAAGCTAGATTGGTTGCTAAGGGCTACTGTCAACAAGAAGGAATAGATTTTGATGAAACATTTGCTCCTGTTGCAAGACTTAAAGCCATCAGAATCTTCTTAGCCTATGCAGCCCATGCCAATTTCAAGGTCTATCAAATGGATGTCAAAAGTGCCTTTCTGAATGGAGATTTGGAGGAGGAAGTCTATGTCTGTCAACCTCCTGGTTTTGAAGATCCAAATTTTCCAGAACATGTCTATTTTCTTTTGAAAGCACTTTATGGATTGAAGCAAACACCTAGAGCCTGGTATGACACTTTATCAAAGTTCCTTTTGGAAAATCATTTCACAAGAGGTACTGTAGATAAAACTTTATTCTTTAGAAATGTTAATGGCTCTAGTATACTTGTTCAAATTTATGTAGATGATATTATTTTTGGCTCTACAGATGAGAAACTTTGCAAAAAGTTTGCCAAATTGATGCAAAGTAAGTATGAAATGAGTATGATGGGAGAACTAACTTACTTTCTTGGTTTGCAAGTTAAGCAAGTTAGTGATGGAATATTCATTAGTCAAACTAAATATATTTTTGATCTTTTAAAGAAGTTTGATTTAATGGATTGCACATCTACAAAAACTCCCATGGTTACTGCAACTAAGCTTGAATTAAACACTACTAAAAAGTCTGTGGATATTTCAAGTTATAGGGGCATGGTTGGCTCACTTCTATACTTAACAGCTAGTAGGCCAGATATAATGTTTGCTACATGTTTATGTGCTAGATTTCAGGATGATCCTAGAGAATCTCACTTAATAGCTATTAAGAGAATTTTCAGATATCTCAAGGGAACACCAAAACTTGGCATTTGGTACCCTAGAGATTCTGGTTTTAATCTAACTGGTTATTCAGATGCAAATTATGCAGGTTGTAGAATTGATAGAAAAAGTACAACATGAACCTGTCAATTTCTAGGAAACTAGCTTGTGTCCTGGTTCAGTAAAAAGTAAAATTCAGTTTCTACTTCTACAGGTGAAGCTGAATATATTGATGCTGGTAGTTGCTGTGCACATATATTATGGATGAAAAATCAATTGCTAGACTATGGTTTGCAAGTTGAGAGGATTCCTATTTTCTGTGTTAACACAAGTGCAATTGCCATCACTGAAAATCCAGTACAACATTCAAGGACAAAGCACATAGATATCAAGTACCACTTCATATGGGAACATGTAATGAATGGTACTGTGGAACTACACTTTGTTCCAAGTGAGAAGCAGCTTGCAGATATCTTTACCAAGCCACTAGATGAATCCACCTTTTCAAGGTTGGTAAGTGAGTTAGGTATGCTTAATTATTCTTAAATCTATATGAGATAATTTGCAAGTTGATATGCAGCCAGAAATTTAATTGATTTCTCAGTCTTGGATGAAATTTTAGCTAAGTAAAAATTTACATCTCGACGGATGATCCTTATCCATCGAGTTTGATCATCCGTCGGTATACTACTTGTTAATAAAAATCAATTATTTTTCTGGAATATTTTATGACTCGACGGATAACAGTCAATCCTCATCCGTCGAATTGTCTTAATCTCAGCCGTTAATTCCCTGAACATTATCCATCGAGTATACTTACAGTTTGTAAGCATAACATGACGGATAATGGGTGGAATTTTTACAGTTTATTTTTAAACTGGCTATTTTAGGCAATTTTCATTGGTTACTTTATTTTACTTTATTATTTTTAGCAGTTATTTTTTGAGATAGTATAAAAGCTTATTTCATTTCAATTGCTTTTCTTTTATCATTCTTAAATCAACTGCTCAAATTTCTTTCACTTTCAAAGCACTTACTCTTTCTCTTCAAGCTCTCATTCTTTAACAATGGCGCCCGTTGTCAAGATTATGTCTCAAACTGGGTTTATTTATGAGAAGAACAATTTCACTACATTGGTAAACAAGGGTATTCAGCAATCTGATGACTATCACAAGATGATGGACTTTGTGAAGAATTGCAAGCTTACTTATGCCATGCTGGAATCACCCACAATCTTTTGTGAAGTTGTTGAAGAGATGTGGACCACTGCTACATACAACTCAATAGATAAGACAATCACACTCACCATTAAAGGTAAAGAATTATGTATCAATAGTGATGTTATAAAAGCATGTTTCAAGATTCCTGATAACACTATGACCTCACCACACACTAACACTGATATAATCAATATGCTGAATTCCATGAACTATGCTCTTTCTACTTCTAAGTTAAGTGACATTAGGAGACTGGGCTTTATGAAAGAATGGAGTTTTATGTGTGATGTAGTGACAAAGGTCTTTTCAGGTAAAGTCAGTAATTTTGATTCAGTCAATATCTCCATGCTTAATATGATCTACATGCTAGTTATAGATAAATTCTATAATTTCAGTGACCTTGTTTTGTTTGAGTTAGATTTTAAACTAGGAGAGTTAAATAAGAGATGTAAGAATATGTATTATGCTAGATTCTTTATGATGTTAGCTAACCATCTCTTTGAGAGTATTGTGCTTGAGAACCCTAACAACAAATTAGATTGTTAGGTTTAAGAGAGAAGACTCATTGCAGATTTGAACAGGGCCAATCATCACAAGGAGGTGCCACTGTTCTATTTCCCTGTAATGAAAGCACCTCAGGTAAGTGAAGAAAGTTCATCTATTCCTACCACTATTCCAACCTCAATAATTTCTTTGAGTTCTAGTGTGGCTATGGCAACTGTGTTAATGACCCAACAGTTGCCTACCCAAGCTACCAAAACTGCAAATATTTCAAAATCCAAATCAAAGAAAGCCCCCTCTGGTATCTCTCAAAAGATGTCAGTTGTAAAATCCACCAAAACCAAAGAGGGAAGTGTGCAGGTGGGTAAGACAGGTGAGGGAAGGGGTGAACATAAAAGAAACCCTAAGGATAAGGATTGAAAGTTGACTGGTGGAAACTGCAGTGCTTAAAAAGGATAAGAGCTCATTTCTAGCTGCATCCTCCCAAAAGGATGTAGTTATTGAACAAAGCTCTCAACCAAGAGAACATGCCAAAAGGGTTAGGGACACAAGCTCACCCCAAACTTATGCCAGAAAGAAGAAATCTAAAACCCTTGGGGATGCACACTGCACCTTCACAAATTCAGTTTGATGTGACTCCAATAAATGTGGAGTCACAACCGAAATCTCTAGTAATAGAAGCACCTCAAACACCAAACTCACCCACAAACTCACTGGATGTGGATATGATAAACACATCAATTCTTGATTCCCCTTCTTTAACTTTGTTGGGGAAGCCAAAATCTAGTGCAAGTGAGCATCATCTTTTAGATGATTTGTTGGCTCACTTGCCCATTCTTTCAGGAACTGTTGAATCATTTATGCCCAAAATATCTTCAATCCGTACAGAGTCCACAATAGTTTCTATTCCTAGTTCATTCATTTCTACTCTCTCGATGGATATTGCTCATCCGTCTAGTAGTGATTGTATCCCGATGGATAAGCTTAACAGCAGTTATCCATCGGATAGCAAAACCACACACCCGATGGATATCACTCATCCGTCGAGTATCTCTGCACAGCTTCAAACTTCATTTATTTTAAGGGCAGAAGAATTAGTGGTTGTACAGTCACTATTAGGATTGAGAGAGAAGAGTGTTTTTAGTGAGAGTCTGGGTTGCTCCCAGGAAAAAGGAGAGGAAATGAGTGAAATTTTGCAATCCATTTCTTCAGGATTGGCAAAAAAAGTGAGAGGAGTCCCACCTTAGAAGGTGAAGGTGAGGGTGTGAGGGTGGGGAGCCAGGGTGAGACCCTGATGCAACAAAAGAGAGAAAATAAGAGAAATACAGGTACTGGAGCTATAAGGATGGATGTCATTGCTAGTGAGTCAATGAATGTCCAGGAATGCAGACAGGGAGGGACTATCTCAGCAACCCTAAAGCTGTTATAGATTCCACCTCCCTAGATGCTGATGCATTTACTCACCCTGTTCCAGTTTATCAGCTTCTAGCTGAACAGGGCAATGACAATGCAGAAATGATGCTCAATCTAGTACATACCACACAATCTATGATAAGAGCTAAGGATGCCATCACAGCTTTGCCCTCTACAGCTGGTGATGTGGATTATGAGACTGGTGGCTCAGCTGATTTCTTTGGTGATGAAAGTGGGGATAGTGAAGATGAAGCAATGGACATAGGAGGAGAAGTAGGTTCCAGTTCAAGATCAGGTATGCCATCATGGGCATTTTCAAAGCACTGTGATGAGCACTACTTCAAGAAAACCCTGATCCAACTAATCAATCAGACAAATACTGCTCTTCAAACCACTTCAAATGCCAGCACCAAGAAGCTCCTTCAGGCACATCTAGCCTCTCTGTAACTTCAACAAATTTAAGGCTTCCAACATGCTAGGGATGTAAACACCATCAAGGGTGATATTGAGGAGATGAAGAAGGCCATTTCAGACAAGATGGATTCTAAACTTCCAGAAGCTACAATGCTTGACATCAAGAGGCAATTAAGAAAAAATTCTGATCTTGCAACCAAGATAGATGCATTGGATACAGGAATGTCAACCATGGAAGCATCTTTAACAGCCATTTATCTTCATCAAGCCCAACAGACAGATTTACTTCAAAAACTGGTGGCTGCTCAAACCCCCTCCTCTGCTCAACTTGATGATAACAAAAAGGGGGAGAAAGGACCAAGTGAGGGGGAGAAGCTTCAAATTCATATCAGTAAAGTAATTGTGCCTTCAATTACTATCTCAAAGCCACCAGTTACAAACAGTATAGATCTGATAAATGAAGCAACAACCAATATTAGAGCAGCTGAAATGAAGCAGTTCAAGCCAATCAACTGGGAGAAGATTGATGAGGATATACAAAAGAAGTTTGGACTAGTCAAGGAGCCAGTAAAGTCAGCCATCCATCACTCTCAAGTCAAGCAAATTTCTGTGAATGGGATGAGCATGGACTATCTGGAAAGGGGACAGTCATCCTGCATCAAATTTCCAAAGGCTGAAATAATTCTGAAACCAAGGGTAAATTATCCAAAATTATCATTGAAGAACCCTTTGGATACTGTGTATGAGACACCTAAGCCTGATGAAAAGAAGCTTCTGTCAAGGTCAATTGCTTTCTACAAAGATCCAGCTGATTCAGCTTCCAAAAAAAGAATTGCTAAAATTTTCAGGAATGGGAAAGAAATTTGTGTGGTGGCTGGAGATCCTCAATTTGCTCAAGGAAAGAGAGAAGAAAAGGCTAGATTGAAGCAGGAAAAGAAGCAAGCTGCTATAGATGCTAAAAAGGCTAAACAAGAGAAAGAGCAAATTGCTATCTTGGCCAAGCTACATGCTGTAAATTCATCACAACAAATTCCTGCTCAGCCATCTGAAATTATTGAATCTCAAGATCGAAAGAAGCAAGTTGAACAACAGAAGAAGTCTCCAAGAATCAAGGAATTGGCTAAAAGAACCAAAAGGAAACTGGACATTGTTGATAAGGAATTGGAGAATCAGTTTCCCAAGGAGTCCACTTCAACTACAAGTCAAGCATCAAAACCCTCTATGGTATTTGAAGATATCAAGGTACTGGATCCTTACAAGAATATTCATGGTGAACCTATTGTGCCTAAGGATGAGCCAATAGATTGGGAGAACATACCAATTCCTGACTTCAATCTGCCAATCCTTAATAAGCCAAAGAGAACAAAGTCAAGAGCAATCAAGAAAGTGAAGTTGTCACCTCTCAAATCCAAATTTCTAGTCAAAGCTCAATCTAAAGTCAACAAAGGAGATTATATGTACTTGTGTGACATCAAGGAGTTTTCTGATCTAAATCTCTATCTAGATGAACTAGATGAAGTGCGAGGAATTGATGCATACAGAAACCTACCTGAAAGGTTAGTGTTCAAGTACAAGGGAGGAAATGAGATTCAGTGGCCACTTCACAGGATCCATCAAGAAAGCCAAGTTGTACTGATTAAGGTTTATTCATCTTTCAAGAAGAACTTTGGGTTCAATGTTACTGTAAGAAGATTGGTACTGAAGAAGATTGAAGAACTAAGGAATGTTAGAGCTAAAGTTGCAACCCCAAAGACTCTTATCATCCCTTACACAGGGAGAAGAGTGCATCTAAGGCCCTAATGGCTGATGGAGTTTATATGACAAAGGTGTGAGAAGATTTTTCATATTAGAAGACCAATTGAGCATCTCTAGCAATGAGACTCTCTTGGAAATGCAAGAAAAGCTAAATCTCTCAGAATCTGATGAATTGGAATTTCACAGGCAGCTCCAAAATTAGATTGAAGGAAACAACAGAAAGCTTGGAAAGAGATCCAGACCTTCAAGGAACTAGATAAATCTGCTCAGGCTAGAGGAGCACCTTGAAAATGACTGTGAGCTAAACTTTGTACATTTTGTTAATTGAAGCACTTTTCAGTATTATCTACTTTCTTTTAAAGTTATATTTTTAGGGTGTTTTGTTATCATCAAGTATCTCTTAATTTATGACTACAATTCCAGTAGACATAAATTGGGGGAGATTGTTGTGTATATGTTGTGTACTTGATGATTTCATGAACAAAACACCTTGGTAGATTTTACTTAGTGAAAATTGTAGCACTCGACGGATGAGGATTATAGTCCCGACGGATAACTCATTTTGGTCCCGATGGATGAAGACTTATTATCCATCGAGTGAGTAGCTTATGTAACAATAAGTCTGTAGCACATTTCTGTATACACATTGTTTAGAATCTGTAATAGTACTTAAGTCATGTTGACTTTAACTAAATTTGCAGAATAGGTTGATTAATTGTACATAGATGATGTCTTGTAATTCTGCATAAATGAAATGGAGTCAAGTGCCTGATTGCTACCCGACGGATAAACAACAATGAATTCGACGGATGATCAACAACCCGGATGATCAATAACTCGACGGATGATCATAAACCCGATGGATAAAGAATTCAAATATCTGTTGACAGTGACAACACAGGCACATGCGTCGAGTGTATGCAAATGGAATGTGGTAGCCTATTCAACTGGGTTTTTGATAACAAAGAAGCATTGCCATTTCCATGCTATTATGAAGATATTCAAAGATGCTGGAATAGAGTAATGAAGTAGTATTGTATTAGACTTGATAGTTTTTGTTTTATTATCCTGTCTTATTACTTTGTAATATTGCTGATATATAAACCAGGAAGCAGCAATAGAATAGAAACTAAGAAACTAAGCAACCAAGAGAGAAACATTTGTGAGCTGTATTCTTAGCATTTCTCTCGTTCTTAGCTGTTATCATTTTTGTAAGCAGCTGTGAGCTTTTTGCACACAGAGTTCTCTCGATATATATATTATATATCTCTGCTGGAATCATTCAAATCCACCAGAAAGTTTTTAAAGACTCTTGTTTTTAATTACTTGTGTTTTGATTCATTTCAAGTACCTATTCCGCATTCTGCTAATCAATTCACACTTATATATATATTTTTTAGTTAGAACATTTTTATTCAAGAAAAAGTTTCAAGAATTCCATTCAACCCCCTTCTGTAATTCTTGTTACATTGGTAAGGGACTAACATATACCAATTTTTAAAGTAACCTTGTTTATTTCCTTTTCTGGTGTTAGCAAATTTGTGCAGAATTTTACAGGTCTGAGACCATCCTTTGTCCAGTGAATCTTGGCCCTTGATCTTGTATTCTTCAAGCTGCTTTTGTAGACTTTCCAATTCAGTGAATAAATTGTTTGTTGAATGATAATCTTGAATCTTGAACTTGTCTGTATTCAGAATTTGAGAATGTATGTCGAGATCTCTTTTTGTTCTATAGAGAAGTGACATATCGATAAGTATAATGACTTATCGATATCTCAAGTTCTCAATATATGTAAATGACTTATCGAGGTCTCCAGTTCTCGATAGGATTTTGACTTACCGATACCTTTGAGATCTCTACATATAGAGATGACTTGTCGAAATCTCTGAGATCTCTATAAACACATTTTGAATTGTCGATATCTTTGAGATCTCTACATGAGGTATTGACTTGTCGATATCTCCAATTCTCTATATCTTCATTTGACTTATCAATATCTGATATCTCTACATGTAGAAATGACTTGTTGATATCTCTTGGGACTTCACTATAAATCATTTTTAAGTTCTCGAATGACTTCTCAATATCCCTTGATATGTGACTTGTCGATATCTTGACTTAGAACATTTTTCATTAAACAACATTATTCAACTCCAAGCTTCTACATCTTTTCTTTGAGGCATGATCAGGACTTGATCTTCTTCTAGATTTTATTCCTTAGCTTGAGACTGTTCATAAAAAAATCCCCCAGTCAAATCTTTAAAACACTTTTACAGACTCAAGGAATACAATACAGAATAAAAATATTGATTATCAAACAACTATATCTTAGGGATATCAATGTATAACGCCCCCAAATCCGGGGTGAGAGGATTTGGTCGTCACTATGAAACCTCAATCCAAAATAACCTATTAAATCAATAGATAAATGCCAACAGAAGATATTAAGCATCTATGACCCCAAACTAATCCAAGGTCTTTTAAGGTTACAGTTCTCTGGAAACAAGATATCCAAATTTCCACAAATAAATTTTCCACTTTCTTTCAAAACTCTTTTCAATATTTCCAAATCACTTAACTAACCCGCTAGTATAACTTCAAAAAGAAGTATACTAGACCCACCTATACAATACACAACTATAATATAATATAATATAATAATATAATATAAACAACTTTACACCATAGAACTTACACTAGTCTGCAAACCATGGACCAACCACCTTCCAAAAGCTTCTTCTTTGTTTCCTCGAATTACGCTGCTAAACAGTGCAAGCTAATCCTCACTGGAGGTTAAATTTAAAAAGGCAAGTATGAGCAAAAGAAATGCTCAGCAAGTTCGTTATAACTATATATAAGGTCTTTTGATATAAAATCCGACATCTGAATAGAGCTGAACAATTAGAATCATAATTGTTGAATCAGAAAATTTAGTTAAGGAATCCCAAAATTGATTCCTCATCTGTATTAAAAATTTGTTTGATATTTTTGAGCGAAATGCTTCAGCAATACTTTTAATCTCGATGAGAATAAAACTCGTAAAATAGTGTTTACAGAAATATCGTAAACAACAACATGAACAGTACTCTGAACTGAATCATAAACTCTATTCAAAACCGAACTCTTGATTTTAATACTCATTTTAATTTCATATCAAATTAGATATCAATACTAACTTTGATGCTCACAACATCCCATACTGAAGTCAACATCAATCATCTATATTAATACCACTTTTGATATCTAAAAATAACCTAAGTATTAAAATCAATCAGAAACTAAATTAAAATTGTATCTCATATTTTATCCAAAACAGAAACACTTGAGAAAATCATTAATTGTATGATTTTCAAAATAATTTAGAAACAACAATTTAGATTGGAATCCTCGAACGACGGTGTGTTGCCACCGGTGATCAACCGCAGAGCAACACCGGTATGCCGAAGCATATCCAACTAAATAAAGGGTACCCAATGCACATATTGGCCTAGCAAGGTATTATATCCTGTATAATACATAGCTCACACTGGACCAGCCGCCACGTCCTCTTACGCAACCATCCAATCTTAAAACATTTTATTGAAAGGGGTCATAATAATCAACACCCTTATATATTTTATTTCCCTCATTTGACTTGGGCAGGATTACTCGCAACAAAATCATCTTTCTCAAAGTCTAAAACATTTATAAATCCAGCATTTGGATAAGTAAAAATACTTAACTATTCTGAATATAGAATAGCAGAAGAGTACTTGTATGATAAACATTTAACTCAGTAATATGTAAAATATTTATCTATTCTGAATTAAGAATAGAAAAGGCAATACTTGCATAATCATAAGCAGTTGGATATCTAAAATATTGAACTATTCTGGAATTAGAATAGTGTAGAAAACTTGCATAATAGGATTCAAAATAAACATCACTTGAACGATAACTGAAGATATGGATACTTGCCTTTGGTTTTTAGCAGTTAAGCACACTCGCAATAACATTATCCCTCATTCTGACATCTCATGGCATCACCATCTTTTATTCCAACAATTTAGTAATGCTGCTCCTGCGATTGCTAGAAGCCAATTCTCTAATACCATTCCATTATTTCCGATGTCTGGTCCCGATCAACTCGAATGATCCGCATCTATAATTAAAAGATACAACTTTAATCGTCTAAACGATAATTACTCGACGAACTACGCATCAACACCCTATCATCTACCCATACGATAGCCCGCACATAATTATAACAGTCAAACACAAGAATTTTGACTCACATACGCAAGTAATTCACATAGCACATAATCATATAACCCACGTATCATATAATTCATATCACATAAAACTTGGTTCGTCAAAATAGTTAACTCGGTATGTTTAAAACTGAATTCGAGTCAAAATATGACTTTTTGATAAATACGCGACTGAGAAGTGACTTTCAAATCAAGCGACCTTTTGAAACAAAAAGTATTGGTGTCTCGAAACTATTTTTAATAGAAACATAATATTTTTCTGAGTCTAGACGCGTTCATTTCATATTAAAAGGACAAACGGTCTATTTATAATGAATAAAATAAGAATAAATCAATTAATAATAATGTTAATTTTTAAATACCCAAATATAATTTTTAAAAGCTAAAAATAATTTTAGAATATTATTTGACTCAATTATAAATAATTACGCTTCATTCAACTATTTATGAATAAAATTAATTGATTGAATGAATTAATCAATTAATTAAATGAATAAACAATTAATCAAAGCAAATTATAAATAATTGAATCAAATTAAAATTTTAAAAATAACGAAAGATAATAATTTGAAATTAAAATAAATATTTTACAAAAAAAATTCAAAATAACGTCTTTGTAAAACAGACTTTTCCCCGGGTCAGAACCACTCAAAATCAATCCCAAACAACACAATCTAACTATACCCTAATAAAATATATAACTTTAAAACACACAATAATTTATATTTGCACGTATAAACACGCCAGAAATGAAAAACACGGCCAAAAGCGACTTCTACTGAAAACTTCTAGAAATTATGAAATAAATATATAAACACTAACATGCTATAATATACTCAAATACGAAAGCGGAATTTCATCAAAACCTTGTAATATATATTTATATATATATATATGCGTAGGTACCTGTTATGGATTAAAACTAATATATATAATTGCTGTATCTAGTAAAAAGGAACGTGAGCTTCAAGGCTCGATTGACTGCTCTTGTGTTTCGTGACTCAATCTGCCTTAACAAGATGTCTACGTACCTTGCTGATTGCCAAGGATCAAGTCAAAAAACGTAGTTCTGATGTGTAGGGTGAGGCCCCTTATATAGATGTTGGGAGTCCTTGAATTGGACTTGGTATAGGAGACTTGGTGGGCAAGTCTCATAATTAGAATGGACTTTGGAGTCCTAGATAGTAGGAAACTGATTCCTTATCCTTTTAGGTCCCCTTGAGGCTAATCTGTAAGGATTTATATCCTTATCGGGACTCTTCTCAATAGCTGATTTTTCCCTTATTAATTAATTACGAAATTAATTAATAATCAGGGTTTTTGGGCCTTCTTTGTTTCATCAGGCCTGATCTGGTCCATCAGGCCTGATCAGCATGTTAATCTTTCTGGTCTAAATGTCATACATCTTCTTATTGGGCCCAGCAGCCCATACCTTGCAATATTTAATTATACAATCAGGATTTATTTATCCCTATCAGTACCGAAGCGCTGATCGTTTATATATATAACAAATGAAATTTGGACGATCAGGATTTATTTTTCCCTATCATTTGCCCCCCAACTTTTGGGAAACATTGATTAGGTTTCACAAAAGTTAAGTCTGTTCATTCCCTTGCTGGGATTTTTCAGATTTCTAGCCCTTTTTCGACCAGGATCCTAGTCGAAATTTCGACCAGGATCCTAGTCGAAGTAAGGGGCAGCCTTGCAATCCTGGTCGAAGGAGTTCGACTAGGATCCACGACCTGGAATTCAACCAGGATCCTAGTCGAACTTTCGACCTGGATCTAGGTCGAATACATACCCCCTTTTTTATTCCTGGACTTGAGTCTATCGACTAGGATTTCGACTAGAATTCTAGTCGATACTTCGACCTGGATCCTGTTCGAGAATTCTTTGATTCTTATGCTTCCTGGTCGAAGGATTTCGACTAGGATCCACGACCTGGTTTTCGACCAGGATCCTAGTCGATCTTCAACCAGGGTTTTTTCTGTGTTTTTTAATCCCCATTTTTGAAAAATGCTTGATTCCTTTGACCTTGTTCCTGGTCGAGGTTTCGACCTCAATTCAGTCCTGCTATTCCAGTAATTTTCGGGTGTCTGCTCGAAAAATTTCGGGCAGGATTCACGACCTGAATTTCGACCTGGATTCCGGTCTTTTTTCCCGTTATTTTCGGGTGTCTGCTCGAATAATTTCGGGCAGGATTCACGACCTGAATTTCGACCTGGATTCTGGTCTTTTTTACCCGTTATTTTCGGGTGTCTGCTCGAATGATTTCGGGCAGGATTCACGACCTGGATTTTGACCTGGATTCTGGTCTTCCACTAGCCTTCTTCATTTGGCTTTAATTTAGGGTATTGTATTCTCCAAATCCTAATTGGATTTGGGCATGGCCTTCTTTATTGGGCCTTATTAAATTTTAATGGGCCTCTTTTATTGGGCTTTTCCAAATCTTATTGGGACTCTTTTATTGGGCTTTTCCAAATCTTACTGGGCCTCTTTTATTGGGATTTTCCAAATCTTACTGGGCCTCTTTTATTGGGTTTTTCCAAATCTTACTGGGCTTAACATTGATCTGGGCTTAATATACCCTGTTTAGAATCCTCTAGAATTCCTAGGAATATTCTGGAATATTCCTTTTTCTGGGCTTTTTCCTATGGGCCTTTGTCCTTAATGGGCTTTCGTCCCTTCAACTTCCTTTTCCTCTTATATAAAGGACTGAGGAGAGGCTACTACTCCTCACCTTCTCATTTCTAAGATTTCTTCTTTCTCCTCCTACTAAGATTCTCAGAGCAATAACAACAAGTCGGAGCTCAAAGCCTTTTTTAGGAGCGCTTCTTCAGGTAAAATCCCTCCCTTTACTTTTTGTGTCTATTTTTCCATTGTGTGCCCTTTTAAGATAGCCTGTCTACGTGCCCTTTTTTTCAGATGGCTGACAAAAAAATGACTCGCTTGGCCAAGATGAACGTGGCTAGAAAGTCCAATGAATTTCCTATTCGATCGAGGTACACTTCCTTGATCGACATGATCAACACTCGAGGGGACGAGTACCCGTCTGATGCGCATCTGGACGCACACGATCATATTAGTGATTTACGGGATCCCAAGGAGCTGGAAAAGTTGAGCAGCTGCTTCAAAATCAAGGAACCTTTTAAGCTGGTTCTTGCGGGTCCGGCCGACAGGGCCTGCCAGTGGAAAAAAGACTGCACTATGCGTCTATAGGGATACTCTAAGGGCAGGTATCAGACTCCCTTTTCATCCATTCATTCTCTTGTTACTGGCTGATGTGGGCATCAGCCCTTGCCAACTCCCCCCCAATTCTTGGAGGCTTATTCTGTGCTACCTGTCACAATATGCCTAGCACAAGGTCCCTACTTCTGTTGCTGTTTTCAGGAAAAAATTTCAGTTCAAAAATAGCCCTGATAAAAGTCCGGGTTGGGTTTCTCTAAACCAGCGCCCCACTATTCCCCACATTGTGAATGGGAAGTCCATCCCTGACAACAACTTGGGGTGGAAAAAAGATTTTTTGTTCATCGTTTGGGAGGGTGGAGATTGGGGCACCCTATTTCGGCCGTCTTTTGGGCTGGCCGTCGATGGGAGCCCAAATGATATAACTTTGTCTGAGGAGGAGGCTAGAGCTTTCAACCTCCTTACGCAAGATAATGGGACTTCCCATTCTTGGGACCTTATCCGGGAGACCGTCCTGGTAGAACGCGGCCTCTCGCCCGTCCCTAATAAAAGTAAGTTCCCTTCCTTACCTCCTTTTTATTTCCGTCATTTTCTATTCCGCTGATTTTTCAACTTACTTCGCTTGTTGCAGTGGCCGAGAAGATTGAGGAGGCTACCAAGCCTAAAGACCTGGAGACAACTAGGATGAAGAGGGCCGGAAAGGTCTTTAAAGACCCACGCCTTTGGTGACCGCTTCCCTGAGTTCCTCCGTCAAGCAATGGAACCAGGCGAGGAAGGCCCCGGCCAAGTTTTGCGCACCAAGTAGAGGCCAGGGGCTTATTTTCAACCTGCTTGGGGGATCCGGGGCAAGGATTCAATCGTGGGCAGCACGGCGCTGTCCAAGGAATTGTCTAAGCATTCCATCTCCCCGGTGGACTATCAAGATTTTGTCCTTCAACAGGACTTAGAGGGGAATGAGCTTTTCGGAGCCCAGGCTTTAGCGACGGTACGTCCTTTTCCTATTGCCCTTTATACTTGCCTTTTCACGTTTCCTTTCTCATACTTTTGCTGCTTCTTTTGTAGGCTAATGTCCATTTCCAAGGGGCGATTCACCAAGCTAAGGCTTGGAAGGTTGGCCTGGAGGATGCTAACAAGAAGTTGGAGGAGGCCAACCAGAGAATAGAGGCCCTTGAAGCTCAACTGGCCTCTTCCACTTCTGACCTGGAAACGGCCCGGGCTGAAAATGTTATCTTGAAGGCGCAGAAGGATAAAGCCTTTGAAGGCTGGATGGACACCCTAGGAGTTCAAGGACTTGATGGTGGAGCATGATGCCCTCCTACACCCAGTTAGCCATAAAGAAGGCTGGGATACTGCTGTGGAGGCCATACAAGATGAATTTCCAGAAGTCCTCGAGCAGTCCTCCTTTCCTTGCCCTGTGCGAGTTCCAGAGCTTGGGGGTGTTACTGAGAAGCTTGCTGATATGATCAAGGACGGAGAGGAGGAAGATTCTTCCGAAGAGGAGTTTGAGCCTGCCACTAAGAAGGTCAGGGTGGAAGAGCTTCCAAGAGCAGCGCCTCAGCAACCAACATCTCCCGCAGAGGGAACCTCTACAGGGACTTCGGAGGGGACGACCGAGACGTCCGAAGGGACGACTGAGACATCCGAGGAGACTTCGGATAGTGGTTCCGAGGAATCCCAGCCTTCCAAGGCCTAAGTTTTTTTATGTATATCTTCTTTTTGAACTTTATTCATATCAGAACTTGTTACCCTTCGGGGTTATATTTCATATGTTGCTTTTCTTACTCGCCTTTCTTTCCAATACTTAATACGCGTTTAGGCATGAATTTTTGTTATACCCACACAAGGTATTATCATAACTTAAACATCCAAAGGTTGAAATAATTTCAAACTCTTTAACATGAAGTCTGGTTTTTCAAAACCTTACATTGGTATGGGTTCGACCCTTAACAATAATAATTCGATAATGTAAATTCTACTGGAATATAAAATCCTACACAAGCAAAGCTTCAAGGTGCTTTTAAACCTACTTGTCATACTGACAAGTGAGAATCGTACTTCAACTATCCTACACATAGTAAACCTTCAGGTTTTGCGCATGCCAAGTTCTCGGGACTTCAAAACCATTCATAGTCTCTAGCTTGTAGGTTCCTCTACCCTGAACACTCCTGACTCTATACGGCCCTTCCCAATTCGGGGCAAGTTTCCCTTTTTGTCCTACACCAGATGCTTCTATCTTCCTCAAGACTAGATCGCCTTGTTTGAAAAACCTTTCTGTAACCCTTAGGTTATAGTAGAATGAAGCATTTTTCTGATATTCTACTATCTTTGCATGTGTCTTATCTCGCACTTCATCGATTAAATCCAGGGCTAACCTCTGCCCTTCTTCATTTTCTTCTGCATTGAAAGCCTGAATCCTAGGAGAGGAATGTGATATCTCTACTGAAACTACTGCTTCTGCCCCATATACCAACATGAAGGGAGTTGCTCCTGTCGTGACTCTACAGGTAGTCCTGTAGGCCCATAATATTGGAAGTATTTCATCCACCCAATTATTTCTTGACTTCTCGATCCTCTTCTTTAGTCCATCTAGGATTATCCGATTTGCTACCTCTGCTTGCCCATTGGCTTGCGGGTGAGCCACAGAGGTGAACCATAACTCAATTTCATTTTCTTCACAATATTTCTTGAATTCCTCATTGTTGAATTGTGCTCCATTGTCAGTGACGAGGATACGGGGAATTCCATATCGGCACATAATGTTTTCCCGCAGGAATTGTGCAACTTGCTTAGTTGTGATCTTGGCCAAGGGTTTGGCTTCGATCCACTTGGTGAAATAATCAATGGCTACAATCAGAAACTTCCTTTGTGCTGTGGCCATGGGAAAAGGCCCCAAAATATCCATTCCCCACATAGCAAAAGGAATGGGTAAGTTGATAGAGGTCAGCATCTCGGGGGGTTGTCTAACAACAGGTGCATGCTTCTGACAGCGGTCACTATTTCTTCACGTATTCTTTGGCATCAGCCATCATTTCTGGCCAATAAAAGCCTAAACGAGTTATCTTATGAGCCAAGGCCCTGCCCCCCAAGTGTTGTCCACAAATACCTTCATGCACTTCTTCAAGAGCGAAGCGTGCCTCATCGGGCCTGAGACACCTCAAGTAGGGAACCATGAAAGATCTTTTGTAAAGAATCCCATCTATCAAAGAGTGCCTTAGTGCTCGAACAGTTAACTTCCGTGCCTCAGTTGCATCACTTGGTAACCAACCGGTTTGAATGTGAGCCTTGATAGGATCAATCCATGACGTCCCCAGGCCTATGGGAGCCACAAGCTTAACATCTATGCTTCGTGTCTTCAAAACACGGAAGTACACACTTCCTGAACTATCTTCAATCTCAGATGAAGCAAACTTTGATAGCGCATCTGCCGTAGCATTTTCTTCCCTTGGAATGTGTTCAACATGGCATTCATTAAACTGGGTCATCACAGCCCTTACTAGGCGGACATACTTAGCCATCGTATCATCCCTTGCCTCAAATTCTCCCTTTACCTGGGATATGATCAGCTTCGAGTCTCCACGGACCTTTAAGTTTTTGACTCTAAGTGTCCCAGCTAGACCAAGGCCAGCTATCAGGGCTTCATACTCTGCCTCATTGTTTATGGTTGGGAAGTCTAGCTTCATAGCATACTCAATTAAGAACCCATCAGGGCTTTGCAAAACCAACCCTGCTCCACTGGAATTTGTTTTTGATGCTCCATCAAAATAGAGAACCCAATATTCTTTCTCCTTATCATCCTTCTCTCTGTCCCCATTATCGACTCCCTTGTCTTGAGGTATGGTATCTTCCTGCCCCCCGACTTCTTGGTTGGGTATGGTACATTCCACCACGAAGTCAGCTAGTGTCTGGGCTTTTATGGCCATACGTGGCTTATACTTGAGATCGAACTCTCCCAACTTTATTGCCCACTTAATCAATCTCCCACTTGCCTTGGGACTGTGAATGATATTTCTCAGTGGCTGATTCGTTAGCACCTCAATCTGATGAGCCTGAAAGTAAGGACGCAGTTTTCTCGAAGCCATTACCAAGGCTAGAGCAAATTTCTCAATAGTTGAATAATTTAATTCAGCACCATGCAGAATTTTGCTGACATAATACACGGGTTTCTAGACTTTTAGCTCCTCCTTAACCAACACCGCGCTCAAGGCGCTCTCTGAAACAGCCAAGTACAAGAATAAAACTTCACTCAGAACTGGCTTGGCCAACAACGGGGCCTGGGCCATATACTTCTTTAACTCTTCAAATGCCTTCTGGTTTTCCTCACTCCATACAAAGTCTTTGATGCTCTTAGTGACTTGAAGAATGACAAACACTTGTCTCCCGACTTGGAGATGAATCGTCCTAGCGCAGCAACCCTTCCTGTGAGCTTCTGAACATCCTTAATAGTTTTTGGTGGTTCCATGTCCAGGATCGCCTTTATTTTATCAGGGTTAGCCTCAATTCCCCTCTTTGAGACCATCAATCCCAAGAATTTTTCAGATCCTACTCCGAAAGCACACTTCGTAGGATTTAACATCATCTTGTGGTACCTCAGGACCTTAAAAGCTTCCCTCAAATGGGTTATATGATCAGTCTTTACTAGACTCTTGACTAACATGTCATCAACATAGACTTCCATAGTCTTACCAATAAGATCCTTAAAAATTTTATTCACCAACCTTTGATAGGTGGCTCCTGCATTCTTGAGACCAAACGCCATAACAAGATAACAATAAACACCAAAGTCAGTGATAAATGATACCTTTGGAATGTCATCCTTATGCATTTTGATCTGGTTGTATCCGCTAAATCCATCCATGAAACTCAGCATCTCATGTCCAGCAGTGGCATCAATCAAAGTATCAATTCTTGGCAGCGGAAAATAGTTTTTGGGGCATGCATCATTCAGATCAGTGAAGTCTATACACATCATCCACTTTCCATTAGCCTTCTTCACCATTACAGGGTTTTGCTAACCACTCCGAAAATTGAATCTCCTCAATGAAACCAGCCCCAGCCTCTAAGAGTTTTTCTACTTCCTGTTTTATAGCCTCTTGTCTTTCTGGGGCAAAATTTCTTTTCTTTTGTTTTACTGTCTTCCGGCTTGGATCCACGTTTAACCTGTGAGTAATCAATTCCGGGTCTATGCCTGGCATATCAGCTGCTGACCATGAAAACACATCACTATTTTCTTGCAAAAATTTCACCAACTGCCCTCTAAGGGGCTCCTCTAATGTGGCTCCAATGAAAGTCATCCTCTCAGGATTTTCGGGGTCTAAAGGAACAGAAACCAAGTCTTCTGCTGGCCTTCCTCTATTCTCGTCATTTTCTCGGACATCCATATCTTCAATAGGAAGAACCTGCCCCCCGACTCCATCTGCTCTCAAAGAGGCCACATAACAGCTTCTAGCCATTTTTTGATCTCCTCTCTCTTCTCCAATCCCGTTTCGGGTGGGAAACTTCATGACTGAATGGTAGGAAGAGGAGACTGCCTTGAAGGCATGTATCCCTGTTCTCCCCATGATAGCATTATAAGTTGAACTAGCCTTTACCACCACGAAATCTAGCATCTGCGTTGCTTGCCTTGGTTCCGTACCTATGGTGGTTGGCAATTTGATTATCCCTTCCACAGGACATTCTACTCCAGCAAATCCATATATCGGCATGTCGGTTGGTGTCAACTGGGAGTCGTTATACCCCATCCTTAGAAAGGTGTCGTGGAGCAAGATATCCACAGAAGCACCATTATCCACAAGGACCCTCTTAACCGGGCTATTTCCTATTATCGGTGTTATGACCAGCGGGTCGTCATGAGGGAACTTCACACCCTCTAGGTCGGAATCATCAAAAGCTAATATTACTTCTGTCCTGGCCCTCTTCGGGGCTTCTCCAACAATATGCATAACCTCCCTAGTATATGCCTTTCTGGAATTTTTGGACAATCCAGCAGCAGTTGGACCTCCAAAGATCGTGTTTATCACAGGTCCTCGAGGGCGTCGCGGTCCTCCAAAAATTGCATTTATAACCGGCCCTCTAGGTTGGGGATTCCGCCCCTAATCGTCTTGGTCCCTCCTACGATCTTCAAAGTTCTTCCTTCCATTATTATTTCTGTCCCCTCCATCTCCAGTATACTTATTCAATCTTTCTTTTCGAATCAAAAACTCAATTTCGTCTTTCAACTGCCTACACTCATCGGTGTCATGGCCAACATCCTTGTGAAACCTGCAATACTTGCTCTTATCTAGCTTGGCGGGATCAGCCTTCAAGGGCTTAGGCCAGCGAATATCTCTATCTTTCTCAATCTCCATCAAAATCTGACTTCTAGGAGCATTCAGCTTAGCGTATTCAGTGAACTTTTGCCCAGGTCCTCCCTTCTTGGGGGTTGAATCAGGGTTTTGTTCGGTTCTAGGATATTTGTCCTTTGCAATATATTCTAAATCAGTTTTCCGCGTCTTGCCTCCAGTGGGCTCATTACTTACTACGGTCTTCCTCATACTTTCTTCAACCTTGATATACTTCCCTGCCCTCTCTTGGAGCTGCAACATGCTTTCAGGGGGACGTTTGGCCAAGGACATCTTGAAAAACTCGTCCCTAGTTCCTTGTTGCAGTGCTATCATGGCTACCTTATCATCAAGGTCCGAGACTTTTAAAGCCTCCTTTGTGAAACGATTCAGGTAATCTCTCAAGGATTCCTTAGCTCCCTGCACAAGACTCATAAGAGATGCTGAACTTTTCTCATGGACTCTTCCCCTGATGAATTGCTTAATAAAAGCCTGACTTAATTCTCTGAACGATCCAATAGAGTTTGGGGGCAAGCGACTGTACCATCTTTGAGCCATACCCGATAGGGTTTGAGGGAAGGCCCGACACTTTATAGCATCATTCACGGGTTACAGCAGCAGTGCATTAGAGAATGTCCTAACATGATTAGCGGGGTCTTCCGTGCCATCATAGGCTTTGATAGTGGACATCTTGAATTTCCTTGAGATATGGGCATTCATTATCTCTTCTGTGAAGGGTGGAGTTGGATCATCAGGATCTCCAAGGGGAAGGAGATTGCTTGGATCAGTTCTTGGGACGACAGCCCTTCTTCGTACCGGACCATCCAGGTCTATGACAGGAGGAGGATTTCTCCCCCTAGGAGGTATCTGGGGTCTGGTGGCCTGGTGAGCCTCCAAATTACGCCTCAGCCTTTGGATCTCAGCCTCATGAGCCCTGATCCTTTCCTGCACTTCTTGGGGATTCGCCCCTGGGGTGCTTTGAGGGCGTTGCCTTCCATCAGCCATTGGCTCTTTTCCAGGACGCCTCCTTCTCGGGGCCACTTCATCATCCGAAGATTCGGAGTCTCTCTCAGTGTAAGGACCAGAAAATTCCCGATCCTCGGGGATAGGAGCCAAACCTCGTATATAGGGGGGCGACTGCCCTCGTGCTTCACATCGCCCAGCATATCCACTTCCTCCAACCTCAGGGTGAATGGGCATCCCATAAGGGGGGTTAGTAGTAATAATAGTTGAATATTCATACCCGACGGGTCGAGAATTCACAGGTACATGTACTTGTTGAACTTGAGGATTTGTACCTTGAATAGTCGGGGGAGTTGTCCCTTGTGGGTGAGGTTGAGTTACCCCTATCTGGGCTTCCCCTTGAGTAGATGCATAAGTTGAATGGGGAGGAATCTCCACGGTTGATGAAATCACCTGAGTTGTCCCTGATGGTGTTCCTTCCTCCAGAGCTCTAATTGTTCTCCGTGTTCTCGCCATGGTTGTTGTGCTTTCCCACAGACGGCGCCAAATGTTATGGATTAAAACTAATATATATAATTGCTATATCTAATAAAAAGGAACGTGAGCTTCAAGGCTCGATTTGACTACTCTTGTGTTTCGTGACTCAATCTGCCTTAACAAGATGCCTACGTACCTTGCTGATTGCCAAGGATCAAGTCAAAAAACGTAGTTCTGATGTGTAGGGTGAGGCCCCTTATATAGATGTTGGGAGTCCTTGAATTGGACTTGGTATAGGATACTTGGTGGGCAAGTCTCATAATTAGAATGGACTTTGGAGTCCTAGATAGTAGGAAACTGATTCCTTATCCTTTTAGGTCCCCTTGAGGCTAATCTGTAAGGATTTATATCCTTATCGGGACTCTTCTCAATAGCTGATTTTTTCCTTATTAATTAATTACGAAATTAATTAATAATCAGGGTTTTTGGGCCTTCTTTGTTTCATCAGGCCTGATCTGGTCCATCAGGCCTGATCAGCATGTTAATCTTTCTGGTCTGAATGTCATACATCTTCTTATTGGGCCCAGCAACCCATACCTTGCAATATTTAATTATACAATCAGGATTTATTTATCCCTATCAGTACCGAAGCGCTGATCGTTTATATATATAACAAATGAAATTTGGACGAACGGTTTGAGAGATATGAATTTTTAAAATTAAAAGTAAATAAACTTACGCAAAAAAAGACAGAATAGAGAGAGTAAAGAGAGAGGGTCAGAGAAAGGGTGGGCGGTGGAGGAAAAAGGAATAAGGGGGAGGGAGGGGAGATAGACACAGCTATACACTTCTCTGTTGTGCTTTCTTTTTTTTTTATATTTTTAATAGAGCAACATGTACGCATAATATATTGAGCATCTGTCAGGTAGAAATGAATTAACAAAAATTCTATACGTGTATTACTCTCTTATGGAAGCCTTGTTCCGTCCCGTATTTCTCATTTTAACGTACCAAGTTGTGAATGAAATTAACCCGAAAAATTACCGAACAAATTCTAAAATTCTCGGAATAATTAAAAACTTGTAAATAAAATTTTTCATAATTTTTAAAATATTTTTGAATTGCGTATCATACCCGCATTTTACGATTTAACGAACAAACGTGCGGGTAAATAAAACCCGAAAAATTTCAGAAATAATTTTAAAATTCTCTAAATATTCAAAACTTAAGAAAATATAAATTTCATGATATTTGAAATATTCTAGAATTTAGTACTGAGTTTACACTTTAATACAATCTAAACATCGTTTAGGAATAAATAATTAATGAAATATTGTTTTCTGAATTTTAAAAATCCCCATAAATCGTTATTGAAATTATAAATCCATTATGATAGGGAAGAAAATAAGGCATGAGTATGTAATTAATGTTGCATTAGTCATATCAGAATTGGGCCAACAGCTAGGCCCATTTGAGAAGGCCCAAAACCCTGAATATTAATTAATTTCGTAGTTAATTAATAAGGGATAAGTCAACTGGTAAGATAAGTCCTAGTGGAGAAATAAATCCTTGTAGATTGGCCTCCAAGGAACCTGGTGTGATAAGGAATCAGCTTCCTACTTCTTAGGACTCCAAAGTACATTCTAATTCTGAGACTTGACCACCAAGTCTCCTAACCCAAGTCCAATTCAAGGATTCCCCACATCTATATAAAGGGACTCACCCCATCAATGAGAACTACGTTTTTTGACTTGATCCTTGACTATACAGCAAGGTACGTAGGTATCTTGTTAGGCAGATCGAGTCACGAAACACAAGAGCAGTCAAATCGAGTCCTCGAAGCTCACGTTCCCTAGTAATAAACACAGCAATTAGTATACCTTAGTTTTTGATCCATAACACATTAAAATAATTTTAGAGACAATTTCAATATTTATGAAAATAAATTTTCAATAAAATCACTTTTAAAAGTGAAAACAAACTAATACGATTCAATATTTAATAATACAATTAATCCTCGAATCCACAGAGTCACACCCAGTTAATAATAAATTCAACACTCTGCTGACAAAACCATAACATGTTTTATTTATTTAATAATTCTGTAATTACACTTATATATCGGATCCGAAAATAGATTACTTAGCCGCTAAGTAACTATAAAAATGATACAATTTAGTACTAGATTTGGATAATTATCAAAACCAAGCTTCTTATAAAACACTCTATGAGAAAATAATGTAAAAATATCTCGTCTCTCGAGAATACGGGTTGTATTGATCTACGGAAATGATTATCGTATCGAAAATTTTATATCGGGACTCGTACGGGTCAAACCGTACTCCGAATCGGAAAAAGTCAAAACACGGAAAATGCTCAGAATAATCAAATTAAGTTAGGAAAGAGTATTCTGAATAGTTCCGGGTTGTAAAATCATAAAAACGGTTGAAGTTGGACGATTCCCGACTTTATAAAATAGTTGTATAATTACTGAGAAAATAATTATTAAATCTATAAATCCTTATAAAATCATATAACAATCCAAAAATTACTAGAAAAATACCATAATTATCTATACTTTATTCTGGACATATTAAAAATTAAAATACTTACACTTTATCACATATACACACCCAAATATAAATATCAATCATTAGATAATTCACCAAAATTCCCATAATAATCACATAATAATTATTTATTGATAAAAATAATTGCACGATATTTCTCAGATATTACAAAACAATTTCAATTTATCGATACCAATAAGATCGGCTTTCAAATAACTTTTAAAAATAATACATTTAAGTAAATATTTTCAAAAATTAACAAGGATCGATATAACACTTAACAATTAGCACCTTACCATTTAATAACACCAACTCGTCATACAGGAATAAAATATCCACCATTTTATTCCTTCTAAATCATAAAAGCCCATATATATTCAAATATTAATTATAATAATTCTAAAAATACGGGACATTACAATCTACCCCCTTATAAGGATTCCGTCCTCAAAATCAGCAGAAGAGAGCACTAGGGAACTTCTGGCCAACTCTCCAATCTTGCATACATAACTTTTTTCAAAATTTCAAATAACAGTGAAATTCCTTATGCCACATAGTTATCACGGAAGCTTCACTCTGCACCATTGTTCCATCCACATCCTTTGACCAATTTCTCAATAGAATCACTTTTACTGATTGCGATAATGAAGAATAGAGAGAAAGATAGAAAGAAAGAAAAAGAAAGAGAGATAAAGTTAAATAGAGAGAAATAAAGAAACAGACTGGCTTCGTTATACGCACTGATATTCTAATTCACATTGTAGTCCACTTTTGCCCGTGGTAATTTCATCCAAAAGTCTTACTTTCCATTGACCCGGATAACTCATCTCAACTTGATTGGCATACCTTCGTATAATTGAGATAATAAAATCATGGAATTCAAAGAGAAAATAATTTCATATCATAACGGGTGTCCCACCATTGTGGTTACCAAAATCTAAATTTGTGAGAAACTGTTGTTGAAATGAAAGAATAACTGAGAGATCAGTATGATCAAATGAACTTAGTATTGCGTGCTCAAATTAAGACACTACTAAAGGTTGTTAACCTTCTTGTAGTCACAACAAACACAAGTAATGGCGTCCCATCCAACTCCTATCACACATGAAGGTATACCTTGGGTCCCCTATAGTTAGGGTTGTTCATCTCAGTCAGAATATAAAAGGAATTCAAAATCAAATGAATATTCAAGGGTTTCTAATAAATGACTTGATAATGCAATCCTCAGATCAAAACTGAAAAGATTTCAAAGTTAATATTTCTGGAGGAAATGAAATCCAGAAAACAAAATTATGGGCCAAAATGAGCAAGTGGTGTCACATCACGAATAAACTATCCACTATATAAGAGAAGTGAAAGTTAAATTATTAAAACTTGGCAGAGTTATCAAAACTTGGAAATAGGTTTCATGACAGCCTCTGGCACATTACGTGAATGAAAACGAGTGTTATGGATTATGTCATTTAACATATACCTCTTTTTGATAGATGACAAAAGAAATTATAGAAAGAGAAGGTATTTCCAAGATCTTAATACTTATATTTTATTTGAACTATTCTGTTGACTTGTCACCCAATTCTAGAAACTTCTTCACGTTCCAAGGATATCGATAATCTCCATCGTCGTCGAATCGTAGTCTCGGAAGATTCCACAATAGAAGTTTGCAGCTGCTACGAGTTCTATCCAGCTCAGCACAACCGACTCAACCGAATTTGCCTTATCTTAACTTAATCATTGGTGTTATATTCGATAGTCCAACACGAACTCGATATGAGCTCAAACGTCCTTACATAACTATACACACTCCTACATACTCTCGTTTCTAGTTTACTATAACCTCAGCTTTGATACCAACCTGTAACGCCCCCAAATCTGGGGTCAGAGGATTTGGTCGTCACTATGAAGCCTCAATCGAAAATAACATGTTAAATCAATAAATAAATGCCAACAGATGATATTTGGCATCTATGACCCCAAACTAATCCAAGATCTTTTAAGGTTACAGTTCTAGAAACAAGATATCCAAATTTCCACAAATAAATTTTCCACTTTCTTTCAAAGCTCTTTTCAACAATTCCAAATCACTTGACTAACCCGCTAGTATAACTTCGAAAAGAAGTATACTAGACCCAACTATACAATACATAACTATAATATAATATAATATATAATATAATATAATATAATATAATATAAACAACTTTACACCATAAAACTTACACTAGTCCGCAAACCCTGGACCAACCACCTTCCAAAAGAAATACTCAGCAAGTATGAGCAAAAGAAATGCTCAGCAAGTTCATTATAACATATATAAGGTCTTTTGATATAAACAGTGCAAGCTAATCCTCACTGAAGGTTAAATTTAAAAACAGGCAAGTATGAGCGAAAGAAATGATCACCAAGTTCATTATAACATATATAAGGTCTTTTGATATAAAAACCGACATCTGCAATAGAGCTGAACAATTAAAATCATAATTGTTGAATCAGAAAATTTAGCTAAGGAATCCCAGAATTGATTCCTCATCTGTATTCAAAATTCGTTTGATATTTTTGAGCGAAATGCTTCAGCAATACTTTGAATCTCGACGAGAATAAAACTCGTAAAACAGTGTTTACGGAAATATCGTAAACAACAACATGAACAGTGACTCTGAACTAAATCATAAACTTTATTCAAAACCGAACTCTTGATTTTAATACTCATTTTAATTTCATATCAAATTAGATATCAATACGAACTTTGATACTCATAACATCACATACTGAAGTCAACATCCCATATAAATTAGTTGAGATTTAGAATAAATAAATAAATATAATTCGAGCGATTGTTTTTCCTTTATATATATATAAAGATAAATATTATTGATTGATTAGAATTTTGAATTTTCTCAATTTTACATAATATATTTCACAAGGATTCTCATTCCCATATATTACGCGGTGTTCCCAAGATTTTTAGATGAAAAAAGAATAAAAAAAAGGGATTACATATTGCGGAAAAAAATAATATTTGATACGTAAATTTCTTTCATATATTCGTAATTTTTTTGAAGATAGCAAGAGAACGTAAAAATTTGTTAAAATATACAATATAATTATCATCCCAATTAATCTTTTTTCACAATCATCTAACTTTTAGAAAAAATTGAATGAAATTGATTCATATTTAATCTCTATTTTTACATTTTTTTCAAAAATTTCGGACACGTGTGAAAATAAATCATTACAAATATTTCCCAATCTCCTCAAATTTAAACTAGGAATACATTTTTGGTAAATTTAAAATTTACGAGGGGCCGCAATTATATAATTTTTACGTTACAAGTCACGCGGAATTCAAAATAAATCCGGATCATAATAATCTGATTCCGGCATGCTGAAATTTATAATTCCTTTGGGACCTATTTATAAAAATAAAAAGAACAAATAACAACCTGTAATGTAATGACACGTAAGGCAGTGGGAAGAAAGTTCCGGAGAAAACGTAACGCAAGTAGCTTCTCGTTGTTTCTTGTCTCTCTACACTTTCTAAGCCCCCGCTCTCTCTATCTCTGGTGGTTTCCTTTCCTCGGCATTATTCTATTCTACCCTCTTTTTTTCTCCCTCTCCAGTTCTCTCTATATATGCTCAAGAAACTTCTAGACTTACTTGCCACAATAATGCCCCTACCCTTGTTTCCAAACTAACTCAATTATCATTCATTCCTTAACCAGATCTATCTATCTATTTGCTCTAATGTCTCCTCCTCCACCTCCACCTCCACCTCCTGCCGGAGAATCAAATGCAGCGGAGTCATCCAGATCTCTTCCGACGCCGTTTCTCACCAAAACTTACCAGCTTGTTGATGACCCCTCTATCGATCATGTCATTTCCTGGAATCAAGACGGATCTACTTTTGTTGTTTGGAATCCTACTGAATTTGCTTCTCATTTGCTCCCTAAATATTTCAAGCACAATAATTTCTCCAGTTTTGTTCGACAGTTGAATACATATGTAAGTATATATATACTCATGTCAATTATGACACCAAAATAGCTTTCTTTCTTTGTTTTTTTTAATTAATTAAGATTTGTTTCATTGTTTTAGGGATTTCGCAAAGTAGTTCCTGATCGGTGGGAGTTTTCCAACGATTGCTTCCGTAGAGGCGAGAAACGTCTTTTGTGTGACATTCAGCGTCGGAAAATTGCTAATCTCACGGCTGCTGCATCTCCCCCGCCTGTTACAGTTGCAGTGGCATCTCCTGTTCGGCTTATACGCGCAATATCACCCACTGATTCAGGCGAGGAGCAAGTCATTTCTTCTAATTCATCTCAACCAATTAGTAGAGATTCGGTTCCAAGTACTAATCCTGAGCTTGTGGGCGAGAACGAGCGGTTGAGAAAAGAGAATATGCAGCTTAACAAAGAGCTGAGCCAGATGAAGAGTTTATGCAACAATATTTATGTAATCATGTCAAATTATGGTGGTGCTAATAATTATAATAACAGTAATAATAGTAATAATCAGGCAGAGAGTAGTTCGCAACAGCAGCAGGCCGTTGTGAAACCGCTTGATCTGCTGCCTTTGAAGCGCTACTGTGATGATCTGATGATAGGAAATGCACGTGAAGCAGAAGAAATAGCTAGCCCGAGATTATTTGGTGTTCCGATTGGGAATAAACGTGCGAGAGGAAGTATGGAGGAGGAGGAGGAGGAGGAGCTAAAATCAGAGGACGGGGAGGGTAACAGTGGTGGTGATGCTGGCGTCGACAATGCGGATAGCCGATGATGGGGAATCCGACCAGCTAATATCTGATTAGGATTAGGATTAGGTGGATTACTTAGCAAATGTAGAAGCATGAGACGAAAGGTTTCTTAGACTTTTGTTACTTTTCTTTTTGTGTTTTGTTAGAGAGTGATAATGTTATGTCTATTTTGTGTTCATTTCTTTATGTGCATTTTAAAAAATACTTGCTTTTTGTGGATGATTTTGTTTCTTTTGAAGGGGTTAAAAAATGTGAGAGGGGTTATAATTGATTGGAATTTCTAGGTCCAATCTAGTTTTAGAAGTAGAAATTTTGATAATGTATTGAATGTTATTGTTTTTCATCTCCGTCATAAATATGGTCTTTATGGAATGTAAAACTTGTATCCAGTATTTCTAATATATGTTTATAATATATGCTCTTTATCTCCTTCCGAATTATTATTATCTCTCTTTTTAGTAGCTCTTTCTGATATTAGTAAAGTTAATATATTATAACACATTATCATTATGAACTCCCTCCAAAATTGAGGAGGTATATATATATATATATTATTATTTTTGCTAATTATGAATATATATAAATAAGAAAAAAGGGATTAATCCTTACTCTAGGGCAAACCCCTAAAGACTGCTATCGATGATCAATTTAGGAAATATAGATTGAAAATAGGAAGCAAAAAAGCTTCATGACAGTCCTAGACTAGATATGTCAATCTGCAATAAACCCTATGCAATCTAATTCCTTAAACCACTTAGATAATATAATGCGGGCCTTAACATCCACTATAATCCCTTGAAGCAACTTGCAAGGACCAAGGCAACTTTTGTCGTGCCTTCATGCGTTCCTTTCTCTTCATATGTGGTAGCAGTAGATCTGAAGGCTCAAGAGAGCCATAGCTTTAAGCCCCCTGTGCTCCACTGCCAAACACGAGTCCATAAGTTGAACCCTACTATTTCCAGAAATAGAAATTCGCAGCCTTGAGAGAATATGGTTCAACACAAAATTGCTAAAAGTGCAGTTTAAGAACAAGTGCTCATGAGACTCCAGCCCTCCAACACACAAGCAACATAATATATCAACATTCAAACCAAAAGAAGTTAATCTGTCTTGGGTGGGAAGGCGACCTAGACACAACAACCATTCCGTAAACGCGTATCTGGGGATGACTAGCCTATGCCATATACTTTTACTCCAAGAACAAATCTGCCCTCTGTGCCTAATAGTTTCCCAAATAACCCACATTTTGACTTTTTCATGTCTAACCCATACCAACAAATTATGTCACCTCGTGTAATATCAACAGCCTGTCACCTCGTGTAATAATAGGAGGAAGGAAAATAAATTACCTATATATAACATGAGTTTTTAGCGGTTGCATATTTAAGTTTTGACAAGTCACCAACTAGAAGGTAACAGTATTTAATCATTTGGGCTCCTGCTCTAAAGCCTTGTATACACGTTTTCAACTACAGAAGGTAAGTTGCATAATCAAACTACATTTAGATTGATAAGCAAACACTAATTTCTAAATATTTAACTTGAATGCTAAGACATAAATATGCATGAAATTATAAGATTGCTTTACTGAGAGAATGGTGAAGCTCATCAATCGCTTTGCTCCACCTTGGTAGCTGTACTTGCGCAGAATAATTATTAGATTAATACTTAAAGGACCCATGTAAAAGACCACATGTGCAAGCTAGTTATGTAAAAATTCCCACACAAGATGATAGTATACGTCATAACATACATAGATAAATGGTTTAATGACGGAATATGATATCCTCCAAATGATTAAACTGATGTTTGAATCTGGATTTCTTTACCATAATCTAAAGTTTAAAATCTTATTTCAACATATTTTTGTTACCTAAGCACCTGATAATTCCTTGGTTATCTTCGGGCCATCAAGCAATACATTAGTCCATTGACTACATAAGCATCATATATATATCATCTAGTTCATCAGAAACATCGTCCTCATCTGTGCAATCGGAGTCGCATTTTATGTCCAATTCAAAATCTCCTTCAACTTCCCCACATTGCTCAACAATATTTTAATCATCAAAATGCCCCAAATTATTCTCAACAGAGTCTTCTTGAAAGTTCATATGACCTCTGTCATTTCTATCAGTCCTGTAACTAAGCAATTCGCTATCAACGGTAGCTCTTCTAGGACTCAATAATATTAAATAAGCCAATTTCCTCCTAGCCAAGTACAAATCATTAGGCTCAATCAATTCTCCTTTTTTATAGGCCTCTCTAGGAAAAACTGTATGAAGTTTCCCATGGTTCCCTCTCGTAGATATATAAAATATCCCCTAAACCTAATGCTGAAGTAAAAAATCCTTAAGCTTCTTAGGCAAATCCATAGCCATCCTAAAATGTGCGATCCTCTCCAAACTAATCTTCTTCTCAACTGTCAACGACAACAATTCATGTATAGTCGCAACCGCCCTCTTCTCCATTCGATTCTTTGCCTCCAGTGACCTCAAATCATAACCAGACACAAGCTCATTCGGCGACCAATACGGAACCTCAATGTACTTATTACTAGTCTCATGATCCTCAAACAATTTAAATACTCGGGATACTTAAGAACTATCGAGAATTCAAAATCACCGGGGTAACCCAAACTCCCTTCGTGCAATCCTAAGCCTAAGTCTACCATTGTTGGAGCTTCCTAAGCCTAGTCACAACATCGGGTATTTGAGCAATAAGGGCCTCATTTTCCTGCTCCATTTGATTAATCGCTTTATGAGTAAGCCTACAATAAAAATTTCTTTGAACAGGATGCTCGAAAATCTCGAAAACATGGGGAAATTTAAGCAGGAACCTACCAGCTTCAAATTGTTTGAAGCCGAGACAGCGAGAAAGATTATCAAGACGAGAAATTGAGATGATACAATTGCGTTGACTGAAAAATAAGTCCTGATATTAGTCGACTTTGCGCATTTTCTTCTTAACTTCTATGTAATTGCCATAACCATTGTCTCTTATTCTCTGTTGTTTCTTGGGGATTGAAGTTGATTGAGAATAAGGGCGTGTTTATTTCAGTAGAAATGTTGTAATTAATGGAGTTTTTGAGATTGCTGTGTAAACAGATTTGAATTTGTACATTTTGGGGTTTAGGGTTGTGTTAAATATCAAAGTGGTCACTAAAGTTGAGGTCATATATCACTTCACTCACAGATCTTAACGGGGTATCATTTCAATCACTAAAGTTACAGTAAATATCAATCAAGTACCTCCAAATTTTAGTTCAAGGAGTAAAAATATTATTTATAGAGTTTGACACATTATTTTTGAATACTACCGTAACCAAGTAAGAGGTTATGACTTCTAGTATTTATGATAATATATTTAGATTTTATAAAGTTTATTTACTATTTATTTTTTATTATATAATTATTATTTTTGTTTTAATTAAAAATAAATAGTAAACAAAATTGATAAAATCTAAATATATTGTCATAAATACTAGAAGTCATAACTTTTTACTTGGTTGTGGTAGCATTCAAAAACAATGTGTAAAACTCTATAAATAATATTTTTACTCTTTGAACTAAAATTTGGAGGTACTTGATTGATATTTATTGTGACTTTAATGATTGAAATGATACCCCGTTAAGATCAGTGAACGAAGTGATACATCACCTCCACTTCGGTGACCACTTTGATATTTAACCCGTTTAGGGTTATAGCATAGGATGAATTGAGCACATCTGCACATATAATTTTGTAAAAATACAAGGAAGCGGGATACACTATTTCATTTGATAATAGCCAGTTATTTATTTACTTTAATATTTTATTATTTTATTTGTTCATTTTTATACTAAGTACATCATAATATATATTTTCAATTGTATATCATAATATTTTTTTTGAATCAAAAGAAATTTATTATTGATTATTCTTAGCTAAAACATCGATAAGAAAGGTAGGTACCAACACCATTTCTTATGATTGGACAATTAGCTTGTCTAGCTATAGCATGAGCCGCTATATCAGTAAGACATCCACTTAACCCTTTGATTGATACTTGACATCCACCATAATTTATTCATTAAGCGTTCCAACTCTTCACATATTTTTTGAGGAATAAGAAAGACGCTTATAATATACGAAGGAATGGATTGAATTACTCTGGTTTCAATAAAGTATCCTTACCAGCTCGAGATAATATCTTTCATTTCCAACTGTACAACCTGATCCAGACCTTATCTTTTATAAATAGGACGACCTCCCCTTTATTCCCCTTTATTCATGTATACTGCCTTCGGCAAACCCACGTAAAGATGATTATTACGAATAGGAACCTGAAGAACATGATGATAAGTGAAGAAATTTGAGATAATGTATTCAGGCTAAACTATATATCATAATATTTTAATAGCGTCGTTTGACGCTAGATTTTGGTCAAATGACCGAAGAAATTATCTCAAAGTGTTCAAGGTTCGGTTTAAAAGATGAGAAATGTGACTTGGTTGATCTAGGAATAGAGGATTCAGTTACAAAAGAAAAATTGGAACTTCTACTGGTAAGAAGATTAATCACCGACCGATTATACTGTGATCCACAATTTGCGATTAATATATATAAAATATACGAATAACAGAAAACACACAAGACAGATTTGTTAGTCACAGATTAAAAATGTTAAGCTTTAAGATTGTTACCAACAATCTGTGTAAAAAATAAATATAAGTATAGGTGTGTGCGTGCAAAAACAATAATCGAATAACAGAAAAAGAACGGAGATATGAAACATATGACGAATGTTAGAAAAATTCGAGTCTAGTGCGGAACTGTCTCTTTAAAGTTTATTAGCCCTCACGGTATTGTGCGAGCGAAAAGCCTCCAAGGATAAAACGGATTACAGTGGCAATGCCGAAGGTTGGCACTCCCAGCGAGCTTGAAAGCGAGTAAGAAACTATCACGGGTTAGAGGGTAGGTGTTTAGGGTTGACTGTGTGTTTAACCCTAACGCCCTAGAGGTGTTTATATAGGGAGGAAAAACGTGTGCACTAATAATTAATTAAAGCATGTTAATTAATTAGATCGGTGGTCAATCAATTATAATCAATCAATTAATTTGACCGACACAAAAAATAAAACCGTAAGTCAATTTATTTGAGCCCAGGCCCAGCGGAAAATAAAAATCAGCAAAAATAGTCTGGCTTTATTCAGGCCAATTTTCTGCTACATTCGTGTCCGCACGTTGCACACACGGGCAAGCTCGAAGGCTTCGCAAGCCTCAGATTTCCCCTCAAAAGCCCACAATTTGCACCCCCCGCGCGCCCGCGTAGGTGATGGAGCAACACATAGATAACACAAGTGAACACTTCATATGTGTGTTGCTATATAAAACTAAAGAAACCTCTTTTCCTTTTCAATGTGGGACTTAAGGATTTATAACTTATATTCCATTCTTAAGGGACCATCTTTGGATAATCATATCTCACTCATCCCTTAATCATTTTAAGTGATTCAAAGTATCTCGGAAAGCTCCCGTGAAGGAGAACACATTCTAAGTGTCACTCGTTGCACACGTAATAACCAACCACTCAAGCGCAACTCAAAATGACACGACAATGTGTGGTGTAATACCCACATTTTCTAACAAGTGGAACCGAGGAAAAGAATCTGGGAATGAGGATGCAAGTTCAAGGCAGGAATTAGGTGCCTTAAAAAGGCATTAATGAGTCAACGGAAGGGAATATTTAGGAGAAGCATTCAAAATCATATTCAGAAAAAAAGTATTTGGACAAGAAAATAAAGCCATAGTATCAATCTCGGGGTTAATGGTGTTGGAAAATGAAATAATGCAAAAACTAACAAAAAGAAGGCAAGAAGTGAAAACGTGAAGCAAGGTCATTTACAAAGTTAGGGACACAAGAAAAAACTCATTGGAACCAATAAAGAAATTCAAAAGAAATAGACATCGAAACAGAAAATGATAAGGAAGGGCCAGGAAAGCGAAGCAAACTGAATTCTTTTATAGATTTCAAGGTTAATATCTGCGGAGGTTGGAGCTCTCCAACCCCGTCGGGAAAAATGAGTCTCTTATGCTGGAACTGTCAAAGGATAGGCAAACGTTTTACAATTCGTCAGCTCCGTAAATGCAGCATTAAGTTTTCCCCAGATATGTTTTCATATTAGAAACAAAAATTAATAAAGCTGCTGTAGAGTTTCTGAGAGATAAAATTGATTTTTCGAACGCTTTTGGAGTGTGAAGTAGAGGAACTGCCGGAGGTCTATGTCTCTCATGGAAAAAAGAGGTATATTTCATATTCAACTCATTTTCTCAAAACTATATATGTAATGATGTAACCGGTGACGATATGAGAACATGGAGATTTGTTGGAATTTATGGGTGACCTCAAAGTGAAAATAAACACAGAACCTTGAGTCTAATCAATTAGCTTTGCGACGATAATGAATTTCTAATTATTTTAGGAGGTGACTTTAATGAGATTTTGTGTTACGAGGAAAAAAGGAGGAGCAGGTACAATGAGAAGAGAGATAACTCAATTTTGAGCTATGATAGATGAGCGTGGTTTACAAGATTTAGGTTTTGATGGTCAATGGTACACCTGGGAACGAGGGTTGTCTGCAACCACTCGAGTATGTTAGTGTCTAGACCGCTTTTCGATGTCTCCTGCTTGGATTTTCTTTTTTCAAATGCACACGGGGAGCACCTGCTCAAATATAAATCAGATCGCACAGCCTTGATTATGCGAACTAGAAAGAAAGCTGTAAGAAAGAAGAAGCGGAAGAATGATTTTAAATTTGAAACAAGTTGGCTCCTTGATAAAACTTGCGAGCAAGTGGTAAGGGGGACCTGTAATTCCACAGTAAGGACTGATGTAGTTGATAGAATAACAGCTAGTGCCTTCGTAAATATGATTATTTGGGTAAACAAATTGAAAATATAGAGAGAGCACTTAAGGAGGCACAACAAAAGCTTATTTTTGAAGAAAGTTGTAAAGAGTGTGTAAATCCCAAAAAAGAGTTGGATGATCTGAATTCAAAGCATGAGGCATACTGGTATTTGAGATCTCGTGTCACTGAGATACGAAAGTTTGAGAAAATACTAAATATTTTCACCATAAAGCCTCATAATGGAAGAAAAGGAATGAAATTGAAGGGCTTTTCGACTCAAATGGGGAATGGTAGATAACAGGAAGGGAAGTTTGAAGACATTATTGTTAACTATTATAAGGATTTATTCAACACTTCTAATCCTTAAAATACAGATTTTTCACAAGTGTTGCAACGTGTTAAACCAGCTATTTCTCCAAAAAAATTCCAGACTTAACGAGACCTTTCTCAAAAGGAGGAAATACAGGAGGCACTCAAATAGATGCATCCTTGCAAAGATCTGGGCCCAGATGGTATGCATGTTAATGTTATTTTCTATCAGAAATTTTGGCATGTTATTGATAGTGATGTTGCTTCATTTATTTCCAATATTTTTCATGGTTTTACATCATCAAGTCGTATAAATGGAACAATCATTGCTATAATATAAAAAGTGATAACACCAAAAGAGATGGCTCAGTTTCACCCTATCCGCCTATGCAATGTGCTATATAAATTAGCCTCAAAAGCTTTGTCATGCGTTTAAAAGAAATCATACCCGAAATTGTGACGAAAATCAAAGTTCCTCTATACCGGAATGCTTGATTACTGAAAATGCATTGATAGTACTTAAGGTATTTCATACTATGAAGAAAAGAAGTTCTAGTCGCAGAGGTTTAATGGCTATGAAATTGGATATGAGTAAAGTATATGACAGAGTAGAATGACGATTTCTTAGGAAACTTTTGCTATCTATGGGATTTGATGGGAGATGGATAAATCTAGTGATGGAATGTGTAACATCAGTGTCTTATTCTTTTTATTATTAATGGAGGAGTATGTGGGAAAGTAACTCCAACTTGAGGCCTTCTCTAAAGTCATCATTTATCGTCGTACTTGTTATTCTTGTTGCAGACGCTTTTTCACATATATTTCAAAGTAAGGTAAAAGAACGGAATTTACATGGAGCAAATGTTAGTCATCAACGTCCATAAATTTCACATCTGATTTTTGCATATGATAGCTTGATCTTTGCAACAACGAACCAACAAGAATGCTCAATTATCGTTGATATGCTCAACCAATATGAAGCAACATCCGGTCAAAAAATTAATAATGAAAAGTCGGAAATCTTGTTTAGCAGAGGGGTAAACACATAATAGAAAGAGGAGCTGATGTCTTTGTTAGATCCAATTAACACATACAGATGAGGTGAATGTATGTTCTTCATTTTTAATTGATTAGCACAACGAAATAAATATAAAATGATCAAATACACACAATTCGAGGTAAATATTCTTTTATTGAAAATGATAAATACACGAAGAGTTGATACAAGAATATCATATCATAAAAGAATATTTTCTTAGCGGCTGGTTTGATTGTTATATAGAGGCTATAGATTTGATACTAGCTTAGAGGAGGGGAAATGATGATATGCCTCTTCTCATCCATTCATTTGAATTTCCAAGAGCATATCATATCTATATGTCGAGCAAATGCTTCATGTTATGCTAGATGTTGAATAGAAACATGACAACACTCTAGTCATCGACAAGCATATTCCAGGAAGCTTTTAAGGTGGCATGAGTCATGCAATCAGAGTCAGATATCGACCAAGCTCACTTAATACGATTCACATGTCGACCATGAGAGAGAATGGTTCCTCTATATCGACCAAAAGGCTTTGGAAGTGTAAGAAGTCGATGAAAACCATGATATCACCTTAGATTTCAACTTCTAGCACTTTGCCTTAAAAATATTTCCTGTTACTAAGCTTAGATGTCGAACTAAGCTCATAAAAAGGCTAGATGTCGACCAATACCTTCTACATGTCAACATCTATGCTTTTTCCTTGGAACTCGACAAGAGCCAAGGGCATAGCCAGGAGAAGACATTGACCAAGAATCATGGCGACTGCATTTAAACTTGCATTCCTTGAGATCTTGATGGTGACCGGAGTGTAAACATCATCAATCTAGAGTTTAATATTCACTTTAAGTCTTAGATTCAATAAGATCTAGTATAAAAGATAATGGAGCCACAGGTGCAGCAACACGATGACAGGTGACAGGAAACTGGAATCATGGAAACTATGGCATTTAGATTTATACTCCTTGAGTTCTTGATGGTGATCGAGGTATAAACATATATAGGAAAGAGTTTACTGGTTATTTCAAGTCTTGGAGCTAACAATAATCATAAGTAATATTCTTGAAATTTTGATCCACTGAAGCCTTATTGGCCTTGAATCCTTAACCTTGATCTTCGTAGTTTTCTAAGATGTCCCTCTTCCAATCCTCAAATCTTCGAGACTTCTTACTATTCATATGACATTAAGCTTCAATATAAATCATCAATTAACAATCTTCCTTGAGATAATACTTAGTTTCCTTTCACGGATCACTGACGCCTAGTGCAATGGTCTGATTCACAAGCGACTAGTTCCGCTCTCAAGCCTTCGTATTATAATCTTTACATTGCATTGTTAAGTCTTCTATAATATTCAATCAAATTCAGTTGAACCCTTGAGATATTCACGCTGACCCTATCAACTGCTTCAAATATCTTCAACCTTATTACTCGGATGCATGAACATATTAATGAACTTCACCCAGACTTCTGTGGATGACTTCTTCACTATAATTCTCTGAATCATATGTGAATGTATCTAATCTTCAATCTTTACTGATTCAAGTGGAACATAGAATATTTGCAAGTCTTGTTTCTATGTTGATCTATCCAAACCAACATTATTGAGTTATGCATGCAGCTTTAATCTTGACCAACAATCTCTCTATATTTGACTGTTACACCCGACGGTCAAATAATAATTGAGAAGCAACAATTTGGATGATAACGCAACTAACTCCAAAAATAGATCTTCACTAAGCTTTCAACATTCAGCCATGGACTTGTAAATAATTCTACCTTATACCTTCTGCATCTTCTATAAACTTTCAGCTTCATCATAGAACTGGTTCTTGTCCTTTAAGTAAATTTTCAGATGGACACGTCTTCCAAATTCTATCTTCAATCTTCAGATCTTCCCATTGAGCACATAGAAAATATTTTAGAACCCAAAACCAATAATCTACCCCCTAAGATAAACCTCCCCTTAATACAATAAAGCTGAAAATTCTCCTTCTTAGTATAAAAAGACTATTTTTCTGTATAATGTCTTATAATCTTTCCCCCTTAGTTGAGTAATCGTTCATAATATATCAGAGCAAAGTGAACCAAGTGAAGAGATTATAATTGATAACCATTTTTGTAACACCCCCAAATCGGGGGTCGGGGATCCGAGTTATCACGGTCTTCCTTTCAATTAATAACACTTAACTTAAGTCAAATTAAATAACTACATGTTGTGACCCCGAAATAATACACAATCTATAACATGTTATAGTCCTAGAGAAGAAATTGGGATATATATCAGCCATAAGATCCATAAGTACTTGGGTCTCCCTCTTATTACTTCAAGATTACAAGCTCAGGATTATGCTGGCCTGATTCTTCGGCTTTGCTCTAGAATAGATTCCTGGAAAACTAGCTTTCTGCATTTCTCAGGAAGGCTCCAACTTCTTCGATCAGTGCTTGTAGGTATTCAAGGTTTTTGGGCCACTTATTTGTTTCTGCCTTGAGGCATTCTGAACAGTATTCAAGCAAAATTCTCAAAATTTCTTTGGAGTTGTAAACATGATACAAAACGTCAACATAAAGTGGTCTGGATTGATTGTTGTCTTCCTAAGGCTGAGGGTGGACTGGGCATTAGTGACCTTCATGACCGCAATAAAGCCTCGATTTTGTTCCAGATTTGGAAGATCTCGAACCCGCAAAGTAACTCACTATGGGTCCAATGGAATCATAATTAGTTGGTGAAACGTAAATCTTTTTAGTCAGCTAAAACTCCTTCTTGTTGCTCCTGGGCCTTTTGTCAGATCATGAAGCTTCGAGATAAAGCTCGTAGGTTTATTACCTTTAAAGTGGGAGTTGCTTCTGAGCTTTTAATGTGGCATGATCCTTGGTTAAATAATTCTTCTCTCATATCCAGGCTAGGAAACCGTATTATATCCATCTCCGAGTCTACTTCCCTTTCCCGAGTAAAAAAGTTTATCTCTGATGGGAGATGGATTCCTCCGAGTTCAAATCATGTCCAGGCTTGTTGTGTATATGTTGTGTACTTAATGATTTCATGAACAAAACACCTTAGTAGATTTTACTTAGTGAAATAATGTAGCACTCGACGGATAAGATTTATAGTCCCGACGGATGACTCATTATAGTTCCGGCGGATGATGACTTATTATCCATCGAGTGAGTAGCTTATGTAACAATAAGTCTGTACCACATTTCTGCATTCACCATTGTATAGATTATGTAAGTAGTATTCAAGTCATGTTGACTTTAATTAGATATGCAGAATAGGTTGATTAATTGTACATAGATGATGTCTTGTAATTCTGCATAAATGAAATAAAGTCAAGTGCCAGTTTGCTACCCGACAGATAACCTACAATGAAGTCGACGGATGATCAGAAAGACAACCCGACGAATGATCAATAACTCGACTGATTATCATGAACCCGACAGATAAATAATTCAAATATCAGTTGACAGTGACAACACAGTCACATGCGTCGAGTGGATGCAAATGGAATGTGGTGGCCTATTCAACTGGGTTTTCGAGAACAAAGAAGCATTACCATTTCCATGCTATTATGAAGATATTCAAAGATGCTGGAATAGAGTAATGAAGTAGCATTATAATAGATTAGATAGTTTTTGTTTTATTATCTTGGCATATTACTCTGTAATCTTGGTGATATATAAACCAAGAAGTAGCAACTAAGAAATTATCGATCTAAGCAAGAAAGCAGGGAAACATTTGTAAGCAGGACTCTTAGCATTTCTCTGTAGTCTTAGAAGTTCAATTGTTGTAAGCAGCTGTGAGCATTTCTGTACACAGAGTTCTCTCGATATATAATATATATCTCTGGTTGAATCATTCAAATCCACCAGAAAGTTTTTAAAGACTTTTGTTTTCAATTACTTGTATTTTGATTCACTTAAGTTTTTATTCCGCATTGTACTAATCAATACACTTATATTTATATTTGAGTTAGAATATTTTATTTCAAGAAAAAGTTTTAAGAATTCCATTCAACCCCCCTTCTGTAATTCTTGTCATATTGTTAAGGGACTAACAATTGGTATCAGAGCAAGCTTTTAACTTACAAAGAGTTTAAAGATAAAAAAATACAACAAGATGAATAAGAAGGATGTTGGAGTCAAGATCCCTTTTCTGGATAAAGATAATTACCATCATTGGAAGGTAAAGATGCATCTTCATTTGCTTTCTCAAGATGAGGCCTATGTTGATTGCATAGAAAGAGGCCCTCATGTTCCAATGAGAGCAGCAACAGGAAATGAGCCATCAGTTCCCAAGCCAAAGCATGAATGGTCTGATCATGACATTGAACAAGTCAGGAAGGATAAAAAGGCCATGAACATCCTGTTTAATGGAGTTGATGGAGATATGTTTGACAACATTATCAACTGCAAAACTGCCAAGGATGTTTGGGATACAATACAGATAATCTGTGATGGCACTGAGCAAGTTAGAGAAAACAAGATGCAGCTCTTGATTCAGCAATATGAGCATTTTTACAATGAAGAAAGTGAGTCTCTCACTGACATTTTTAGTAGGTTTCAAAAACTACTAATCTAAAATTCCTTAGATCTCTTCCAAAGGAATGGAAACCAATGACAGTCTCATTAAGAAACTCACAAGATTATAAGGAGTTTACTTTGGAGAGACTGTATGGCATCCTGAAAACCTATGAGCTTGAAATAGAGCAGGATGAAAGGATGGAGAGAGGAAAGAAGAAAGGAGGATCCATTGCACTAGTTGCTGATTTGGAAAAGGAGAAGGAAGTGAAGATGAAAGCTATTGAATCAACTTTAAGGGTCTATGAGAACGAGGGCAAGGGGATTGCAGTAGAAAGTGAAAATTCTTTGAGCCAAGATGACATAGAGGACATTGATGAACACCTAGCATTTCTTTCCAGGAGATTTGCCAAGCTCAAGTTTAAGAAGAACTTTGTAGCAGCCAAGCCAAATAGAAACATGGTTGATAAATCAAAATTCAAATGTTTCAAATGTGGCTTGGCAGGGCATTTTGCCAGTGAGTGTAGGAAGTCAGATTCCAGTAAGAAAAAGTTTGAGCCAGTGGATTATAAGCAAAAATACTTTGAGCTGCTCAAACAAAAGGAAAGGGCTTTCATAACACAAGAAAATGACTGGGCAGCAGATGGCCTGGATGAAGATGAAGATGTCAGCTATGTCAATCTAGCCCTAATGGCCAAGTCTGATGAGACAGAAATAAGCTCTTCAAGTAATCAGGTAATTACTACAAACCTTGCACATTTATCTAAAGCTGAGTATAATGATGCCATAAATGACATGTCTACAGAGTTATATCATTTGCGTGTTACAATTAAGTCTCTTACTAAAGAAAATGCTAAAATCAAAGAAAACAGTCTGTTTATGAGTGAGAGAAATAATGTGCTTGAGTCTCAATTTATTGAGTTTGAAAAATTAAGAATTGAGTGTAAAATTGCCAAGGAGGAATTAGCTGAGTTCTTGAAGAAAGAGGAAATTTTGAAGAAGCAGCTCGAGCGTGAACAAGAGATGATTAAAGCATGGAAACATCCAGGGATGTCCATGCTCAAATCACCAAAGTTCAAGGAATTGAGTCTTTCTGTGATGCAGCCTAGAAAAAGAACAAAGAGAAACTAGAACCAAATTTGGTAGATGGAGTGCTTACAGATGTAGACTCGACGGATGATGAGGATCATCCATCGGATAACAAAAAGTGTTATCCGTCGAATGATGAGAATCCTCATCCGTCGGCTGTAAGCAAGCATATCAGTAAAACCAAACTTGTTAAGCTGAATGAGAAGTATGGGTCTGTTTCCAAGAACTTTGTTTCTAGAGAATCGAGTCAGGTTAAGACAGGGAAAAAGGCTAATGTTGGTCACATGACCGTCAAACAGTTAAGTGACAGACTTGAAAAGATTAAGATAAAAACAGAGACTAAAAAGAAAAGCAATAGGAATGGTAAAGTAGGGATTAACAAACACAATAACTACACACTTGATAAATATGCTCCTAGAAAAATCTTTATCCTGTGTGGTAGTGTAAATCATTTGTCTGTTAATTACAAATCTGCCATGCCTACTTTCATGTCTGTGCAACCTCAATTTCCTAACATGAATGTCATGCCTCTCATGCCTACTAATGCTATGTCTACACAGAACATGAATGCACAGTTTGCTAATATGCCATTTGCACCTAATCCTTATTATGCTGCATATAGTATGCCACAAATGCCATTTAGCTTGCCTTACTGGAATAACATGTTTACACATAGCATGCCATTTCCTGTTAGTCATAATATGCATGATAATTCTGTTGCAATGAATAGTTTCAAAGGCCCAACTCAAATGACTAAGGATGAATCTGAGATTCCTAAGTCAAATGAGATAAAGCCTAAGAAACAGAAAAAGAAAGCTAACAAGGCAGGACCCAAGGAAACTTGGGTACCAAAATCAACTTGATTTGATTTTGATGTGTGCAGGGAAACATAAAGAATCTTTGGTACTTGGATAGTGGCTGTTCAAGACATATGACTGGTGATTCTACCCTGCTCACAGAGTTTAAGGAGAGAGCTGGCCCAAGTATTACTTTTGGAGATGACAGCAAGGATTATACTGTGGGATATGGCTTAATTTCAAAGGACAATGCCATCATTGAGGAGGTTGCCTTAATGGATGGTCTCAAACACAACTTGTTGAGTATCAGCCAGCTTTGTGATAAAGGCAACTCAGTAACCTTCAACTCAGAAGCCTGTGTTGTGACTATTAAAAGAAGCAACAAAGTGGTTCTCACTGGTGTGAGAAAAGGAAATGTGTACCTAGCTGATTTCAACTCATCTAATACAGAATCTGTAACTTGTCTTCTCAGTAAAGCAAGTCAAGATGAAAGTTGGCTATGGCACAAGAAACTGTCCCATTTAAACTTTAAGACCATGAATGAGCTAGTAAAGAAAGAACTGGTTAGAGGCATTCCTCTAATGGAGTTTTCTAAGGATTGACTGTGTGATGCCTGCCAAAAAGGGAAGCAGATTAAAGCATCATTCAGGAAGAAACTTGATTCAACAATTGAAGAGCCTTTGCAACTGCTTCACATGGATTTGTTTGGACCAGTCAATGTTTTGTCAATCTCAAGGAAAAGATTCTGTCTAGTAATTGTAGATGATTTCTCAAAGTTCTCTTGGACATATTTCCTAAAGTCTAAAGATGAGGCTAGTGAAATCATCATCAATCACATAAGGCAAGTCAATAATCATCCTGATTTCAAGGTTATAAGAATCAGGTGTGATAATGGAACTGAGTTCAAGAATTCTTTCATGAGAGCATTTTGTGAGGAAAATGGGATTTTGCATCAGTTTTCAGCAGCAAGGACTCCACAACAGAATGGAGTAGTGGAAAGGGAGAACATATCACTTATTGAAGTTGCAAGGACAATGCTTGAAGAATCAAAACTGCCAACATATTTCTGGGCTGAAGCTGTAAATACTGCATGCTACACTCAGAATATTTCTCTGGTTTATCAAGCAAGATGCATGACTCCCTATCAATTGTTCAAGAACAAGAATCCAACTCTAAATTTTCTTCATGTCTTTGGTTGCAAGTGCTATATTCAGAGAAATCAAACTAATCAAAATGGAAAGTTTGATGCTAAAGTAGATGAAGGAATTTTTGTTGGATATGCTGTTGGTAAAGCATATAGAGTCTACAATCTAAGAACCAACATTATTGTGGAATCAATACATGTTGTATTTGATGATAAAAAGATTGAAGGACTGAAAGATGGAGATTACCATGAGAGCCTCAAATTCGACAATGTGGAGATGGTTAGTGATGACAGTGATGATGGGAGTGATCAAGAAACAGTATCTAAGGATAATGCAGATAAATCTACTACCAATGAAGCACAAAACTCAACATCTGTCGAGTTGCATCATGCTTCATCCGTCGGAAGGCAATCTGCGTTATCCGTCGGGAGACAACTAGTTTCATCCGTCGATACTCAAAATTCACCATCCGTCGGGTTATCAAAAGGAGCAGGAAGTCAAGATAGATCACCTATAGAAAGTTCCCCTTTCTCAAATCAAAGATCCACAAACTCAGGGGGAGTTTCTAACAATCAAAACTCAATCACACATCAAGACAACAATGAGGTTTCTTCATCTAGAGCTAATCTACCTCAACAAAGGAAATGGACAAAAGATCACCCCTTTGAGCTTATCATTGGTGATGTTTCTTCTAGAGTTCAAACAAGAAGAGCAACTCAGGAAGAATGTCTATACAACAGCTTTCTTTCCAAGGAAGAACCAAAGAAGGTAGAAGAAGCTTTGTTGGATTCTGATTGGATTTTAGCTATGCAGGAGGAGCTAAACCAATTTGAAAGGAATAATGTATGGAAGCTGGTGCCCAAGCCTAAAGGAAAGAATCCAATTGATACCAAATTGGTATTCAGAAACAAGATGGATGAAAATGGCATAGTAGTCAGGAACAAAGCTAGATTGGTTGGTAAAGGCTATTGTCAGCAAGAAGGAATAGATTTTGATGAAACATTTGCTCCTGTTGCAAGACTTGAGGCCATCAGAATCTTCTTAGCCTATGCAGCCCATGCTAGTTTCAAGGTCTATCAAATGGATGTCAAAAGTGCCTTTTTGAATGGAGATTTGGAGGAAAAAGTCTATGTCAGTCAACCTCCTGGATTTGAAAATCCAAATTTTCTAGACCATGTCTATTATCTTTTGAAAGCACTATATGGACTGAAGCAAGCACCTAGAGCCTGGTATGACACTTTATCGAAGTTCCTTTTGGAAAATCACTTCACAAGAGGTACTGTAGATAAAACTTTATTTTTCAGAAATGTTAATGGCTCTAGTATACTTGTTCAAATTTATGTAGATGATATTATTTTTGGCTCTATAGATGAGAAACTTTGCAAAAAGTTTGCCAAATTGATGCAAAGTAAGTATGAAATGAGTATGATGGGAGAACTAACTTACTTTCTTGGTTTACAAGTTAAAGCAAGTTAGTGATGGAATACTCATTAGTCATACTAAATATATTTTTGATCTCTTAAAGAAGTTTGATCTAATGGATTGCACATCTGCAAAAACTCCCATGGCCACTGCAACTAAGCTTGAATTAAACACTACTGAAAAGTCTGTGGATATTTCAAGGTATAGGGGCATGGTTGGCTCATTTCTGTACTTAACAGCTAGTAGACCAGACATAATATTTGCTACATGTTTATGTGCTAGATTTTAGGCTGATCCTAGAGAATCTCACTTAATATCTATTAAGAGAATTTTCAGATATCTCAAGGGTACACAAAATCTTGGCATTTGGTACCCTAGAGATTCTCGTTTTGATCTAACTGGTTATTCAGATGCAGATTATGCAGGCTGTAGAATTGATAGAAAAAGTACAATAGGAACCTGTCAATTTCTAGGAAACAAGTTTGTGTCTTGGTTCAGTAAAAAGCAAAATTCAGTTTCTACTTCTACAGCTGAAGCTGAATATATTGCTGCTGGTAGTTGCTGTGCACAGATCTTATGGTTGAAAAATTAATTGCTAGACTATGATTTTCTAGTTGAAATGAAGCCAGAAACTTAATTGATTTTTCAGTCTTGGATGAAATTTTGGCTAAGTCAAAATTTACATCTCGATGGATGATCGTTATCCATCGAGTTTGATCATCCGTCTATATATTATTTGCTAACAAAAATCAATTATGTTTTTGGATTATTTTATGTCTCGACGGATAACAGAGTATCCTCATCCGTCGAATTGTCTTAATCTCAGTCGTTAATTCCCTGTACATTATCCATCGAGTATACTTACAGTTTGTAAGTATATCACGACGGATAATGGGTGGAAGTTTTACATTTTATTTTTTTTAAACGGCTATTTTAGGCAATTTCTATTGGTTACTTTATTTTACTTTATTATTTTTATCAGTAATTTTTGAGATAGTATAAAAGCTTAATTCATTGCAATTGCTTTTCTTTTATCATTCTCAATTCAACTGCTCTAATTTCATTCTCTCTCAAAGCACTTACTCTCCTTCTCTTCAAGCTTTTATTTTCTAACAATGTCACCTGTTGTAAAAATTATGTCTCAAACTGGGTTCATTTATGAGAAGAACAATTTCACCGCACTAGTGAATAAGGGTATTCAGCAATCTGGAGACTATCACAAGATGATGGACTTTGTGAAGAATTGCAATCTCAACTATGCCATGGTGGAATCACCCACAATCTTCTGTGAAGTTGTTGAAGAGATGTGGACCACTACTACCTACAACTTTACAGATAAGACCATCACTCTAACCATTAAAGGTAAAGAATTCTGTATCAATAGTGATGTGATAAAAGCATGTTTCAAAATTCCAGATAACAATGTGACTTCACCACACACTGACACTGATATAATCAATATGCTTAATTCCATACACTATGCACTTCCTACTTTTAAACTGAGTGATATTAGAAGAATGGGTCTTAGAAAAGAGTGGAGTTTCTTGTGTGATGTAGTTACAAAAGTTTTCTCAGGAAAGGTTAGTAATTTTGATTCAGTGAATATTTCCATGCTTAACATGCTCTACATGCTAGTTATAGATAAATTCTACAATTTTAGTGATCTTGTCTTGTTTGAGTTAGGTTTTAAATTAGGAGAGCTAAATAAAAGAGGTAAGAATATATATTATGCTAGATTTCTTATGTTATTAGCTAACCACATATGTGAAGAAATTGTGCTTGAGAACCCTAACAACAAACTAGATTGTTGGGTTTAAGAGAGAAGGCTCATTGCAGATTTGAACAGGGCCAATCATCACAAGGATGTGCCAATGTTCTACTTTCCTGTAATGCAAGCACCTCAGGTAAGTGAGATACGTTCACTAATCCCTACAACTATTCCAACCTCCACAATTTCTTTGAGTTCAAGTGTAGCTATGACAACTGTGTCAATGACCAAACAGTTGCCTTCCAAAGCTGCAAACCTACAATTATTTCAAAATCCAAGTCAAAGAAAGCCCCCTCTGGTATCTCCCAAAAGATGCCAGTTAAAAAATCCACTAAAGCCAAAAGGGGGAGTGTGAAGGAGGGTAATTTAGGTGAGGGAAGGGGTGAACATAAAAGAAATCCCAAGAATAAGGTTGGAGAGTTGAGTGAATCCCAGCCTAGCCACACTGCAGTTTCCCAACAAACTGCAGTGCTTAAAAATGACAAAAGCTCATTTCTAGCTGCATCCTCCCAAAAGGATGTAGCTATTGAACAAAGCTCTCAACCAAGAGCACAGGCCAAGAGGGTTAGAGAAACAAGCTCACCCCAAACTTATGCTAGAAAGAAGAAATCTAAAACCTTTGGAATTGCATAGGATACACACACTGTGCAAACTGGTTCTAAAGACACAGTCACTGCACCTTCACAAATTCAGTTTGATGTGGCTCCAATAAATGTGGAGTCACAGCCAAAATATCTAGTTATAGAAGCACCTCAAACACCAAACTCACCAACAATTTCTCTGGATGTGGATATGATAAACACATCAATTCCTTATTCCCCTTCTTTAACTCTGTTGGGGAAGCCAAAAGCTAGTGCAAGTGAGCATCATCTTTTAGACGATTTGTTGACTCACCTGCCAATTCTTTCAGGAACTGTTGCGTCATCTGTGCCTAAAATATCTTCAATCAGCACAGAGTCAATAATAGTTTCTATTCCCAGCTCATTCATTTCAACTCTCTCGACGGATATTGCTCATCCATCGAGTAGTGATTGTATCCCGACGGATAAGCCTAACAGCAGTTATCCATCGGATAGCAAAACCACTCACTCGATGGATATCGCTCATCCGTCGAGTATCTCTGCATAATTTCAAACTTCAATTATTTCAAGTGCAGAAGATTTGGTGGTTGTACAGTCACTCTTAGGATTGAGAGAGAAGAGTGTTTTGAGTGAGAGTCTGGGTTGTTCCTAGGAAAAAGGAGAGGAAATGAGTGAAAATCTGCAATCCATTTCTTCAAGATTGGCAAAAGAGAGTGAGAGGAGTCCCACCTTAATAGGTGAAGGTGAGGGTGTGAGGGTGGGAAGCCAGGGTGAGACCCTGATACAACAAAAGAGAGAAAATGAGAGAAATGCAGGTACTGGAGCAATAAGGATGGATGTCATTGCCAGTGAGTCAATGAATGTCCAGGATACAGATAGGGAAGGACTATCTCAGCATCCTAAAGCAGTTATAGATTCCACTTCCCTTGATGCTGAGGCATTTACTCACCCTGTTCCAGCTTATCAACTTCTAGCTGAACAGGGCAATGACAATGCAGAAAGGATGCTGAACTTGGTGCATACCACACAGTCCCTAATGAGAGCTAAGGATGCCATCACAGCTTTGCCTTCTACAGCTGGTGATGTGGACTATGAGACTGGTGGTTCAGCTGATTTCTTTGGAGATGGGAGTGGGGATAGTGAAGATGAAGCAATGGACATAGGGGGAGAAGTAGGCTCAAATTCAAGGTCAGGTATGCCATCATGGGCATTCTCAAAGCACTGTGATGAACATTACTTCAAGACAACCCTGGTCCAATTACTGCTCTTCAAACCACTACCAATGCCAGCACCAAGAAGCTCCTTCAGGCACATCTAGCCTCCCTGCAACTTCAACAAATCCAAGGCTTCTAGCATGCTAGGGATGTGAACACCATGAAGGGTGATATTGAGGAGATGAAAAATGCTATTTCAGACAGGATAGATTCTAAACTTCCAGAAGCTACAATGCTTGACATCAAGAGGGAATTAAGGAAAAATTTTGATCTGTCAACCAAGATAGATGCATTGGACACAAGAATGTCAGCCATGGAAGCATCTTTAACTACCATTCATCTCCATCAAGCTCAAAAGACTGATCTACTTCAAAAATTGGTGGCTGCTCAAACCCCTTCTTCTGCTCAACTTGATGATAACAAAAAGGGGGAGAAAGGATCAAGTGAGGGGGAGAGGCTTCAAATTCAAATCACTAAAGTACTTGTACCTTCAATTACTATCTCCAAGCCATCAAATACAGATAGCATAGATCTGATCAATGCAGCAGCAACCAACTTAAGAGCAGCTGATAAGGAAAAGTTGAGTTTAGTCAACTGGGAGAAGATTGATGAGGAAATACAGAAAAAGTTTAAACTTGTAAAGAACCAGTTAAGTCAGCCATCCATCACTCTCAAGTCAAGCAAATTAGTGTGAATGAGATGAGCATGAATTACCTGGAAAGAGGACAACCTTCCTGCATCAAATCTCCAAAGGCTGAAACAACTCTGAAACCAAGGGTAAACTACTCAAAATCATCATTGAAGAACCCTTTGGACACTGTGTATGAGACACCCAAGCCTGATGAGAAGAAGCTTCTGTCAAGGTCAATTGCTTTGTACAAAGATCCAGCTGATTCAGCTTCCAAAAGGAGAATTGCCAAGATTTTTAAAAATGTGAAAGAAATTTATGTGGTAGCTAGATATCCTCGATTTGCTCAAGCAAAGAGAGAAGAAAAAGCTAGATTGAAGCAGGAAAAGAAGCAAGCTGCTCTGGATGCTAAAAAGACTAAACAAAAGAAAGAGCAGATTGCTATCTTGGCTAAGCTACATGCTGTAAATACTTCATAACAAATTCCTTCTCAACCATCTGAAGCTATTGAATCAAAGAAGCAAGTTGAACAACAGAAGAATTCTCCAAGAAAGAAGGAATTGGCTAAAAGAACTAAAAGGAAACTGGATATTGTTGACAAGGAATTGGAAGATCAATTTCCTAAGGAATCCACACCATCTGCAACTCAAGCATCAATGCCCTCTGTGGTAATTGAAGATATCAGGGTGGTGGATCCCTACAGGAATATTCATGGTGAACCTATTGTGCCCAAGGATGAGCCAATAGAATGGGAGAACATACCAATTCCTGACTTCAATCTACCAATCCTTAGCAAGCCAAAAAGGACAAAGTCAAGAGCAGTCAAGAAAGTGAAGCTGTCACCTCTCAAATCCAAGTCTCAAGTCAAAGTTCAATCTAAAGTTAGTAAGGGAGACTATCTGTACTTGTGTGACATCAAAGAATTTTCTGATCTAAACCTCTATCTGGATGAGCTAGATAAAGTGAGAGGAATTGATGCATACAGAAACCTACCTAAAAGGTTAGTGTTCAAGTACAAAGAAGGAAAGGAGATTCAGTGGCCTCTTCACAAGATCCTTCAAGAAAGCCAAGATGTACTGATTAAAGTTTATTCATCCTTCAAGAAAAACTTTGGGTTCAACATTACTGCAAGAAGATTGGTATTGAAGAAGATTGAAGAACTAAGGAGTGTTAGAGCTAAAGATGCACTCCCAAAGACTCTAATCATTCCTTACACAGGGAGAAGAGTGCATCTAAGGCCCTACTGGCTGATGGAGTTTATAGATGACAAAGGTGTGAGAAGATTCTTCAGCTTAGAAGACCAATTGAGCATCTCTAGCAATGAGACTCTTTTGGAAATGCAAGGAAATCTAAATCTCTCAGAATCTGATGAACTAGAATTCCACAGGCAGCTCCAAAATCAGATTGAGGAAAACAACAGAAAGCTTGGAAAGAGATCCAGACCTTCAAGAAACTAGACAAATCTGCTCAGGCTAAAGGAGCATCTTGAAAAATGACTGTGAGCAAAACTTTGCACATTTTTTGTTATTTAAAGCACTTTTCAGTATTATCTACTATCTTTTAAAGTTACATTCTTAGGGTGTTTTGTTATCATCAAGTATCTCTTAATTTATGGCTACAATTCCAGTAGACATAAATTGGGGGAGATTATTGTGTATATGTTGTGTACTTGATGATTACATGAACAAAACACCTTAGTAGATTTTACTTAGTGAAATAATGTAGCACTCGACAGATAAGATTTATAGTCCCGACGGATGACTCATTATAGTCCCGACGGATGATGACTTATTATCAATCGAGTGAGTAGCTTATGTAACAATAAGTCTGTAGCACATTTCTGCATTCACCATTGTATAGATTATGTAAGTAGTATTTAAGTCATGTTGACTTTAATTAGATATGCAGAATAGGTTGATTAATTATACATAGATGATGTCTTGTAAATCTGCATAAATAAAATAAAGTCAAGTGCCAGTTTGCTACCCGACGGATAACCTACAATGAAGTCGACGGATGATCAAAAAGACAACCCGACGGATGATCAATAACTCGACGAATGATCATGAACCCGACGGATAAAGAATTCAAATATCAGTTGACAGTGACAACACAGTCACATGCGTCGAGTGGATGCAAATGGAATGTGGTAGCCTATTCAACTGGGTTTTTGAGAACAAAGAAGCATTAACATTTCCATGCTATTATGAAGATATTCAAAGATGCTGGAATAGAGTAATGAAGTAGCATTTTAATAGATTAGATAGTTTTTTGGTTTATTATCTTGGCTTATTACTTTATAATCTTGGTGAAATTATCGATCTAAGCAAGAAAGCAGGGAAATATTTGTAAGCAGGACTCTTAGCATTTCTCCGTAGTCTTAGAAGTTCAATTGTTGTAAGCAGCTGTGAGCATTTCTGCACACAGAGTTCTCTCGATATATAATATATATCTCTGGTGGAATCATTCAAATCCACCATAAAGTTTTTAAAGACTTTTGTTTTTAATTACTTGTGTTTTGATTCACTTAAATTTTTATTCCGCATTGTGCTAATCAATACACTTATATTTATATTTGAGTTAGAACATTTTATTTCAAGAAAAAGTTTCAAGAATTCCATTCAATCCCTCTTCTGTAATTCTTGTCATATTGTTAAGGGACTAACAAGGCTATTACGCTTCGTTATTTGCTTTCTTCTATTCCTATAAAAAGGAAAGATTCAGTTCTATGGAATTGCTGCACTCTAGTTTATATCTCTATAACCTGGGACTCAAATTGTAGAAGAGGTACCCCTCCGCCTTGGATTGGTGTGATTTGGCATCCCCTATCCATCCCGAAATGTGTTTTCTTCATGTGGTTGGCTTTAAAGTCAAGACTGCTCACCAAAGATAAGATGGATTCTTTTGGTATGAATGTTGACACGACATGTGTTCTCTGTGGTTGTAATACTGAAACAACATAACATCTCTTCACTCTCTGTCCTTATGCGTCATTGATCTTTCGTAATAGTCTTGTTTCGATTTCTTTGTGCCTGGAAGATTGGAAAAATGGTTCTTTTACGGCTGGTACTCTTTCGAGCATGCGTTAACAATTTGGTTGGTTATTTATTTCCATTGGTATCTATTATATTTGGAGAGAAAGGAATAGTAGGATACACTCGAACCTGAAAAGACCTACCATAAGGTTGGCCATCTTGATTAAACAAACATTTAGAGGAAAGCTTTTTTCTTGTCCGAGTTTTAAAAAGAAAGCTGCTAGGGACCCATCCCTCATTCCCATTTTGTATTCATTTTCTTAGAGATTTTATGTATTAAGTTCTCTTAAAACATTTGTGCCTGTTTGGTAGTCTGTTGCTCCTAATGTTCACGCATTAGTTTGGTTTTCGCGGGGTATGCCCCTAGATTATGTATTTTTTATTCATTTATTTAATTAGCAAAAAAAAAAGATCCACAAGTTATAAGTTATTACAAACCTAAAATTATTAATTAATAAATTTATAAGTTCCTTGCCATTATCTTACAAAAGTCATAATTAGAAATAGGTTTGATTCTCAAATGCTGAAAGCCTAGCCTACAAGTAGATCTACCTCTTTAGCAATGGCGACTATGATCTCAGCGGGTAGTTGCGGGGCGTTTCCCACGATCTTGCGTGGGGTGCACTTGAGTCTGGCCATCTTGCTTAGCTATTGTTGTGTGATCAATAAATAAAGCAAAAGTGAGCAACACAGCCCATAAGATGATATATAATTGATCAACAATGCAAAATATATTTTTCATATATTTTTTGAAAGTCTTTGTCATGCATAATATAAACTTGGTCTCAATATATTTCAAAAGATAAAGTTACGAGTTACTTCAATATATATATACATATATCTTTTCCGTAAAATCCTTGAAAACTTATGTTATGCACATTATATACAAGGTTTCAAATGTAATTCATATAGATGAAGTTACAAGGTGATTCCGTATATATATCATTTTTGTAAAAACTCCTAAGGGATTTGTCCCCTTAAGTAAAATCAATTCTCTGGATATCATTTAAAAGATTAAGTTATAGGATGCTTCATTTTCAAAAAATTATTTTGAACACTTGACCCTGGCAACACTCATTGGTCACCCAACCGTAGCTTTCCAATCGGGGTGCTCTCGATAATATTACATAAAATATCCAATCTGGATGGTAAACTACTTCCTGGAGCATTGCCGCACCAGGGTGTGAAACTTACGATGATCAGTCGCAGTCGTACAATCTCACTTTTTACATACATCTGGGAAAGAACAGTCAGATTTACTTGTTCACCGATCGCTGGACTCCTAAGGAATGAATCGTCTTTATGGAACTTTCTGCCCATTTGGGCCTAATAATTAATGCTGGACCGACGCCACTCGGCCTTTTACGCCAACTCCCAGTTCGATAAAAATCCATGAATCTGAAACATAAAGTTTGCCTCCCTTTTCCCCAAGTATAAACTTGTTAATAGGACTCCCCAAAGAAGTTGTATCAGCTTGGAAATGGGAAGCTCACCAATATTTCGCAAGCGATACTCGTTAATGGATTAAATTGTCCATGACTTACTTCCCAAATGTTGGGTAAGTAATAAAAATCTCTTTCTTTATCTTTTTCAGCAACTTCGTTGCGAATATAAAACCCATCATTCAGTAGGATCCCATATAATTTGAGCGAATATTTAAATCTCCTTCATAAAGAAATATTTAGATTTAAAAACGAGGTTTGGGATCCTCTCTTTACTTTTAAAATAATCTGGATAAAGTTCGAAAATATTTTTCAAAAATATTGAAGATCAAAGATGATTTAAATAATATAAATCATTTTCAACCTCATTTAAAAATATTAAATGTATATTTAAATATTATTCTTTATAATAATCATTGTTTAAAGAATATATTTAAATAAAATAATTGGACTTAAGTCCTTAAATGAATATTCAAAACTAATATTCATTTAATAAATAATATAAATAATCATAAGTAAAATCTTTACTTAAATAATTAAAATAATATTCACTAATAATAATTGTTCGTAAATAAAATCTTAAATGAATATTCAAACTAATATTCACTTTAGATTTTAAAATTCTCGAATAAACTTTATTCGATTATCAGTTATCGAAAACCATACGTGACATACTCAAGAACATTGTCTCCCGGTTCAAAATACAATGTTCAAATTGTATGCCATATACTAAGGGTATTCGTAGAACATAGTTTATCACTAGCATAGGTATTATATAGCTCGTAAGCTTAACGTTAAACAATCGTATTTCAATATCGAATTACCATGATTTCAAAACATGCATGCTTCTATATCGTAAGATTTTAATTTCAAATCATACATGCATTTATATTGCAAGATTATGATTTCAAAACATACGCGCATTTATATTGCAAGATATTGCATATACTTGTAATCATCACAACAACAGTAATTAGGATTCGAAGACTGACTTGCCTGATTGTCCGGGGGTGGTAGTGAGTCTTGGGTTGGTCTGATAATCTATAAACAATAAAATTACTCAGGATTAGTCATTGATCGCTTATGAAACTAAGCCTTAACTCTCATATATATTAACGTTCGTTTTCAAGTCATTGATTAACATTACTCGTTTGCACACCATTGGCTCCATCATTTTTATAAAATCAAAAAATAATCTTTTTAATGTGAAACCTTCGCGAGGGCATTACTAACTGCCTCTAACACTTTACATAAAATTTTCATGATACTACAAGTCCTTTGGGGGTCTCAAAAACATTTTCAAAGTTACACATAGGGTAAGGGTGGTTTCGCAAAACATCATTACTTAAAACAACCATTTCTCCTAAACCGTAAATCCGATTAATGCGATCTATACATCAAAACGAAGCTTAAATCATGAACTAACTAATCATGGTAGTGGTGATGATCAACAGTAGGTTATTCAACTCCAAAGTTACACATAAAAAAAGGCATTATAAAATCGAGTATTACGACGATTATAAACTAACAATTTCCAAATTTACGAAACATCCAACAACCAATCCAAACCAACTCAATCAAGAACTCAACATACTTAGCTATAATAACATGTTATGATCTGGTCAAAACTTTGTCAAATCAAAAATCATCAAACCAACCAATCAACATCTCTTTTTGATCATCGAAACATACAAATTATACTTTTCCATTCCAAACTCCAAAACAACACAAGTTCATATCATAAATCAAAAAGTGAAAGCTTTTTTATAACTTCTTGATGCTTCTTAGTATTAGAAAAGAGCTTGTATAGCCTCTATGAACTTTGATCTATGCTTAATCAACCTTAAACTTTCATAAAAACCCAAGAAAACAAAAGTTAGTTACTATTCATCTATTCATGTTCATCTTCTATAAACTTTTGACCAAGAAAGATCTAATGAAATGCTATAAAACTTGGTGGTTACCTTAATCTATTCCAGAGGAAGCTTTTGAGCTATGTAACTCTAATTTAGGAGGTTGGATGCATGATTTTGCTTCACCATTTTCTTCCTTTCAAAAAGGGGCCAAGAGTTTTTTCAGGGGGGTTTGCTTGCTTTGTTTGGTTGGTTGGTGAATAATTGATAAAGTGAAGGGCTTGAATAATATCTAGCTTGGTTGATTTAACAAAGTTATTACATCGCCTTGCTTACCTCATCCATTTTCCAAGTGTTTTTAATCAAGGTACTAATGATGTCATCATGCTTGATCTTTTACTTTGGTTTCGCATTGATGCTCCAAATGTTGCACTCCTTGATCTTCTAATTGTCACAAGTATTTCTTCCTCATTTGGCTTCCCTTTGTTATGTTATTCATTCGTCGTTTAATCTCGTTTGATCGTCCAAGGGAACACATCTGTGATCTTATCGTTAGGGTTTTCCTAAAACCTTCTTAATATCTTTTATTTCTTTAATCATCCTCCTTTATAAACCTTGGATTTAATTCCTTCAATACTAAAGCTTTAAACTTAATTCCTTTAATGTCTGGTGGATTTTCGGGAAAAATCAAAGTGCTCATTTTTGAATTCCGACAACTTTTACATACACTCAAATTTATTACTGAACACTACTACATACTCAGAAATTTCATAAAAGAACTTCTATATATGGTCACATTATAATAATTCACAATCAGCAAAAAATTACTATTCATCAGGGTTTCATATGGTTACAAAAATTGGGGTTATTACAGTCTCTCCTCCTTAAAAGAATTCCGTCCCGGAATCAGGTAGAAAATAAATGGGGATACTTTTCTATCATTGCGCTTTCTAGTTCCCAAGTCGATTTTTCCATATTATGGTTCTGCCACAAAACTCTGACTAGCTCCATAACCTTGTTCCAAAGCACTTGTTCTTTTTGATCTACAATTCTCACCGGTTGCTCCATATAGGTTAAGTCTGGTTGCATGTCTGCGTGCTCGTATTCCACTATATGTCTGGCAGCTGAATTATACTTCCTTAACATTGACACATAGAACACATTATGAACTTGCTGCAGGTTCAGGGGTAGGGCTAGCTCATAAGCTAACTTCCCAATATGTCTCGAAATCCCAAATGGTCCAATATATCTAGGGCTTAGCTTTCCTTTCTTTCCAAACATCATCAATCCTTTCCAAGGGTATACATTTAAAAATACTAGATCCCCTACTTCATACTCCTTGCACTTCCGAGCTAAATCAGCATACCTCTTATGTCGATCTTAGGCCGATACCACCCGTCCTCTGATTAGATCTACTATATCCTTGGTTATTTTGACCACTTCAGGCCCGAGCATCTTGCGCTCTCCAAGTTCATCCCAATATTAGGGAGATCTGCATCTTCTTCCATACAAGGACTCGTAAGGCGGCATCCCAATATTGTCATGAAAACTATTGTTATAAGAAAACTCGACCAAGGGCAAGTGATCATCCCAAATCCCTATAATGTCTATTGCACAGACTCTCAATATATCTTCTAGTGTCTGGATGGTCCTTTCACTTTTCTCGTCTGCCTGGGGATGGTAAACAGTAGTCATGTTCAATTTGGTTCACGCACACTCTTGAAAGCTTCTCCAAAATATGGAGTTGAATCCGGGGTCTCGGTCTGAGACAATAGACACTGGAACTCCATGTCGCACCACTATTTCTCTTATGTAAATGTCCACCAGTCTATCGACAGTGTATCTCTCATTGATTGGAAGAAAGTGAGATGATTTTGTCAGCCTGTCTATAATTACCCATATGGTAACATGATTGGCTCTAGTCCTTGGAAAACCTACTATAAAGTCCATGGCTATTTGCTCCCATTTCCATTCGGGAATCTCCAGGGGTTCTAAAAGTCCGTTGGGTCTCTGGTGTTCCGCTTTAACTCTCTGGCAGGTCAAATATCTGCTTACCCATTCTGCTACATCTCTTTTCATGTTGGGCCACCAATAATACTCTTTCAAATCTCTATACATTTTGGTGCTTCCTGGGTAAATTGAATACCTCGAACTATGACTTTCATCTAAGATCTCGTCCTTCAATTCTAGAATATTTAGAACCCAAATTCTATAGGAATACCTCATTATTCCCTAATCATATTTTTCAGTGTTGATTTCTTCCCCAGTCATTGAATCTCTTCCTTTGTTCATCATTCTTTCTTGGCACAATCTGATCTTTTCAAATAACTCTGGTTGCATTGCAATTTCAAACAGCTTTTTGGTACCATTTTTGGTTACCTTCACTTCTATTTCTATTTTTTCAAATTCTTTTATTAGCTCTTTTGAATACATTATCATCTTCAGCTTCTTTTTCCTACTAAGGCACCACATTGGCCTTCCCTGGAAAGAATTTCACAATCATAATCCTTGATTAGCTCTAACCACCTCCTTTGGTGCATGCTAAGCTCTTTCTGTGTGAAAATGTACTTGAGGCTCTTATGGTCAGTGTAAATCTCACATTTCTCTCCATACAAGTATATAACATTTCATATTCCTTCAATTACCTTGACGCATATGCGATTACATTGCTGTGCTGCATAAGCACGCACCCTAATCCTTTATGCGAAGAGTCACTATAAATCACAAAATCTTCTTTGCCATCCGACAATGCCAACACGGGGCCATCACCAATCTTTTCTTCGGCACTTGGAAGTTTTTCTCACAATTTTCTGTCCATTCGAACTTCTCAGTCTTAAGAGTAAGTCGTGTTAATGGGGCTGCGATCTTTGCAAAATCCTGAACAAATCCATTATAGTACCCTGCCAATCCTATGAAACTTCTTACTTTCATGGGTTTGGTTGGCCTTCCCCAATTTCAGACTGCCTCTATCTTGGAGGGGTCAACCAATACTCCTTCCTTATTGATCATATGTCCTAAAAACTGTACTTTATTTTGCTAGAATTTGCACTTCAAGAATTTGGCATACAACTGTTCTTTCTCGAGTATTCCTAGAGCTATCCACAAATACTCTGCATGTTTTTCCTCATTCTTTGAGTAAATATCATCAATAAATACTATCAAGAATTTGTCCAAATACTTTTTGAACACCCTATTCGTCAAATCCATGGAAGCAGTTGGGGCATTGGTTAATCCAAATGACATCACTAAGAACTCATAGTGTCCATCTAGTACGGAACGCAGTCTTTGGAATATCTTCAGGTTTAATCTTAAGTTAATGGTATCCAGTCCTCAGGTCGATCTTAGAAAAATAGACAGCATAATTTAGTTGGTCGAACAAATCATCTATTCTGGGTAATGGGTATCTACTCTTTAAGGCTAGCTTGTTCAACTTTTGGTAGTCGATGCATATTCTCATACTCCCGTCTTTCTTCTTAACAAACAACACTGGTGCCCCCCAAGGAGACACATTGGGTCGTATCATACCCTTCTTCAATAGTTCTTGTATCTGGGTAGCTAATTCCTTCATTTCTAATGGGGCAAACCGATACGGTGCCTTTGAAACTGGCGCCGTCCCTGGGGCTAACTCTAATGCAAAGTCAATCTCTCTATCGGGTGTAACCCTGGAAGATCTTGTGGAAATACATCTTCAAACTCATTGACTATTGGGATATCCTATAAGTTGGGCACCTCTCTCTGGGTGTCTACCATATAGGCTAAGTAAGCTCGCTTCCTTTCGTAATAACCTTTTGGTCTGGGCCATGGTCAAAAACTTTTATGTCTGTTTCTTTCCTTCGAATATGATTTCCTTCTTTCCTAGGGTATTTAACTTAACCTTTTCCCCTCTACAGGCTAACTGAACATCATTGCTAGATAGTCAATCCATTCCCAAAATTACATCAAATTCCCCTAGTTTAAAAGGAATCAGATAAACACTAAAAGATTGTTCCCCTATGCCTAATTCACAAGCGGGGTGAATCTGTGTAACTGGGATGACTTCATGGTTGGCTATTTCTACTTGTATTGACTCTTTCAAGGGTTTAGATTTAAGTTTCATTTTATGCACAAAGTCCCTCGATACAAAAGATTTAGTTGCTCAAGAATCAAATAAAAGATTTGCATTGACTGAATTAAGAGAAAGGGTATCGGCTATCACATCTCAGTCTTTCATAGCATCCTGAACTATCATGTTAAAAGTCCTAGCAGTTGGTGGCTTGTTGGAGGCAGCCTTGCTCTCCCCTGAAGCCACTGGTTTATTTATTGGGAAATCCTTCTTTATGTGACCTTGGCGTCCACACTGAACAAGTGATGGTCTTGCTGACAACGAGGGTTGGTGAAGTATAATTGGTAGAGTAGTGATCCTCCCCACCCCACTTAAAATGGGTTATTGCTTTCACTCTATACACCCCGGAATGCATCTTTCCACAGGTATTACATGCTGGTAATGGGGGTCGAGATTGGGTGGAATAGGATATTCCTGATTTCTGGCCGCTCTGGCTCACCTTTACACTCATAGGTCATCTAAATCTAGCACTCCTTTATAGTAAGGACACTGCTCCTTAGTTAAACTTGCTTGGGAAGTTTCCCCTGCAGAACCTCCACTCATACTCATACTCTTCCTTTTTACCCCTCCCTTCCCTCTTTTCTTCAATATCTGTTCGCTTCCTGCTTCCACAATTGTTGCCTTCTGCATCAGGGTGACATAGTCCATATGCTCAAAGATTACCACCCTATTCTAAATTCATTGCTTCAAACCCTGTTGAAACCTTCTTGCTTTCTTCTCCTCGATATTCACAAACTCTGGTACAAATCTTGATAACTCTATAAACTTAGCCTCGTATTCAGCTACTGATAAATTATTTCGCTTTAGTTCCAAAAACTTGAGCTTCATCTGATTCTCCATAAACCTAAAGTTGTACTTTTCCAGAAACATTTGAATGAACATCTCCCAAGTTATAATAGCATATGTCTCCATGTTTCTCTTGGCCTCTCACCAATAGTTGTCCTCTCACTTTAGAAGGTAAGTAGAAAATACAGTCTTTTGTGCCTCATCAATACTTAGAATCTCGAAGGATTTCCTTATCTCCTTCATCCATGCTCTAGACTTAAATGGGTCAGCTGATCCGTGGAACTCAGGGAGCTTAAGTTACTTAAAGGCCCTGAAATAATTTACCAAAACATTATTATTTCCCTGGGGTAATGAATTCGGGTGACATTCCAGGTTTTGTTTGAGTAGGTGCATAAACTGCCCCATGGGATCCATGCCTGGGTTTTCTCCTTGCTGTTCTACTTCAATTTCTTCTACTTCAAATTCTCCAACATTAATGGTCTCCTCTTCTTCTACGTAATAGGAGTCATTCTGTTCATTATAATCCTCATTTCACTATGTTGCTGGTTCCTTCCATATCGGTTATGGCTTCCCTGGTCCTCAAACCCAGGGTTTGCCCTAGTTCCCATTCTTCTTGGCGGCATATTGCTGATAATTTTGGAAAATTCAATGTTAGGTTTTAATCATTTGTATAAAGCTATACCCTGTACAATCGTCATATATTTGGAAAATAAATCCCATAGTTCTATATAGATATGACAGCTTTAATTGCAAGTAGTGCATATAAATAATAAGGATAATCTGGTGATCCATCACAAAAGAACTAAACTGAACTGAAAGGAAACAAATATATACATGGTACTAGAAATACATAATCCGATCTAGTCAAAAGTTCATCAATCCTACCAACATCTGGTCAAAAGTGAAATACATCAGAGTATCCATTTAGTCAGAAAATGGATAAAATTATATATAAGTAAAATTATCATGAAAAATTAGCACTCTACTATGGCCATGTGTAACTAGGAGGCTAGACTACTACATTACCATCTTTGAATCAATCATCAGTATAAGTCATGTCCTTCACCCTAGCCATCGCACGCTTGATGATATCCTCCGCCTGTGTCCTGGACACCCAACCATCCCTATCTCTATGAATAGATATGATCCTCAATTGAGCTCTGAGCTCAATCCTACTCAGCTCCCTCCTAGTAGCTCGAGGGATGGAGGCTCTTCTCTCGTGAAGGAGTGCAAACTTGGTAGCTTTCCCAGCATCCAAATCCCTCCTCGCCTCATCCAATCTGGCCTTAGCAATGGCCAACTGTGAACTCACCCTATCTATTATCAAGCTATGCAAGAACAAAGACATTCCCTCTACGGGGGCATGGGGTGGGGTATCTGGTTCAGCTAGTCGGGCATCCTCAATCTCCTGGACCTCGAGGGTAAGATCCCCAAAGTCATCATCAGAAGGCTCCGTGGTAGTGGTGGAGGGGTAGGGGCTCTAGCAATAGGGAGTGAAGGCAGGTGAGTATCAGTGTACCCAACAACATTATCAACAAGATCCTTAACATGGGCCTCATCATCCGCATCATAGAGCTGCTCAGTATCCTCCGCAGCCGGAACCTCCTCCGTGTCCTCCTAAGCAGAATCCACATCAGAAAGTGGCTCAGTATCCTCCATGGGATCCCCCTTATCAGCAACATCCTTATATGGGTCCTCAATAGGCTCAATCCGATTCTCAGCACATAGCAATGCATCATCGTGCTCCTGCTCATACATCTCAAGGTCCGCGTCCTCTCGCTCCTACACATTAAATGAATTATGTTACTACTATGATATTTATAAGGGTTCCCGTAAGGGTTATAACTGTCAGTACTACATTAAGTAGCCTGACTATGAACTTGGTAGATCTACTTCTGCGGCAATGGTGACTTTGATCTCAGCGGGTAGTCACAGAGCGTCCCACGATCTTGAGTGGGGTGCACTTGAGAGTGGCCATCTTGCTTAGTTGTCGTTGTGTGATGAATAAATAAATCAGGAGTGAGCAACACATCCCACAAGATAATATATAATTGATCAACAATACAAAATATCATTTTCTTATAACTTCTAAAAGTCTTTGTCATGCATAATATTAACTTGGTTGTAATATTTTTTAAAAGATGAAGTTATGAGGTACTTCAATATATATATATATACCTTTTTCGTAAAATCCTTGAAAACTTCTGTTGCGCAAAGTATAAACAAGGTTTCAAATGTAATTCATATTGATGAAATTACAAGGTGATTTCGTATATATATCATTTTTGTAAAAAATCCTATGGGTTTTGTCCCCTTAAGTAAAATCAATTCTCGGGATATCATTTAAAAGTTGAAGTTACTAGATACTTTATTTTCAAAACATCATTTTGAAAGCTTGACCCTGCCAACACTCATCGGTCACCCAACTATAGTTTTCCAATCGTGGTGCTCTTGATAATGATGCATAAAATATCCAATCTGGATGGGGAACTACTTTCTGGAGCATTGCCGTAATAGGGTGTGCAATTTACGATGATCAGTCGCAGTCGTACAACCCCACTTTATACCTACATGTTGGGGAGAACAATCGGATTTACTTGTCCACCGATCGCTGGACTCTTAAGAAATGAATCGCCTTTCTGGAACTTCCGGGCCATTTAGGCCTAATAATTAATGTTGGACTGGCGCCACTCGGCCTCTTACACCAACTCCTAGTTCGATAAAAATCTATGACTCTGAAATATTTCGCCTCCCTTTTCCCCAAGGACAAACTCGTTAATAGGACTCCACAAAGAAGTCATTTCAGCTTGAAAATGGGAAGCTCAACAATACTTCCCAAGCAATGCTTGTTAATGGATTAACCTGTTCCACAACTTACTTCCCGAATGTTGGGTAAGTAATAAAAATCTATTTCTTTATCTTTTCGCAACTTTGTTGCGGATATAAAACCCATCGTTGAGTAGGATCCCCTATATTTTGAGCGAATATTCAAATCTCCTTCATAAAGAAAGATGAATGCAATGTTTCTATTAATGATATGTCTACTGAATTGTACCATTTGTGTGTCACACTTAAATCACTCACTAAAGAGAACACTAGAATTAAGGAGAATAATCAGTTTTGGTCAATACTTGAACAGTTATATTTTATCAGAATATTGGTTTAAGTGAGATAAAGACAGTCATAATTACTTGTTTAATGGGAACAATTTTTTTTTGAAAAACTGCATGTGCATAGTAATCATTACTTATTTCCCGTGCCCATTAACTATTGTCTTAACTATTGCATGGCTGACAGGTGTCAAGACTGTTCAAATTCGTCTTAACTGCTGTCAAGTGGCGTGTATAAGTAAAAGAGAGAAAATATTTTTAATCTTTTATTTACTTTTGTATTCTACACTCTCTCTCTTTTCTCTTATTCTCTCCATATTTACTCACGGTTTTTACACAGGCATTTTACCAAACACCTTTCAGGCATTCTTATTTCTCACTTCTTTTTCAATGGCTCCCAAGGATATAATCTTTAATGGAGAAAAGTTCATCCCCAAAAACTACGCTGCCATTCTCACTAAGAGTGAAGCTCCTTCAGAACTTCATTTTATTCAGGATTTCTTATCTCATAGTGAAACTGGGTTCGCTTTGACGCAGCCATCCGGTTTATCTGGAACTCAAGTTCTGACGTTCTGGCGAACAGGACTTTATGATGATGGTGGTAAGCATAGGACTCCAAGCATCGTGTTTATAGCAAAGGAGGTTGAGTATGTTGTTACTCCGACAACAGTTCGAAAAGCTCTACACCTACCTGAAAACTGTCAATTCAGTTCTGCTGTGGAGGAGCCCTTGCTATAGTAAATGATGGCTAATCTAGTATGAAAAGAGTTTGGCTAAGATGGGTCAACTCAAACGCCCATATATTCGAAGGGAATGGAGCTTCTTCTTCGATTGCATCACGAAGACGTTTGCCAACTAGAGCTCAAATTTTGATGCCATTCCTATTCTGACACAACAAATTGGGTATGCACTCTTAAACCAGTCTCATTTTGATTATGCAAAGACTGTGTTATATTTTATAGGAGATAGAATGAAATAGGACAGGAATGTAGTTTACTTTGCTAGGTTCTGTCAGTTAATTTACAGTTACTGTACATCAGATGAACCACAACTAGCAAGTGAACAAATAGAACCTTTTAGGTTAGCTAAGAGGGCTTTTACTAATCTCTTAACTGCTAACAACAAGAAGGAAGTTTTGAGACCCCTTAGAATTCCTTTCACAGTAAAGCAATCTCTGGTAAATGCTGATTCTGATACCTATTCATTGCTATATCTTGATATTCAACCCACCAACACACAACAACAATCAGCACCTACTACTGTCACTCAACAAACACTCACATCAGAACATGCCAACCAACCAGTAGCACATAATCCGGTGAAGCCTTCTTCTTCTAGAGCAAAGAGGACTAAGCCAGTACCTCAGGCACAACAGAAAAGAAGGAAGATGATTTTAAGAGATGAGTCTGATGATGGGATACATGTTCAACCATAAGAACCTGTTGCTGAAGTAGCTGAGAAGGTCTCTTCTCAGACAGCTCAAGAAAATGGGAGTTCTAGGCCCCTAAAGAGGCTTAGAAAGCTAAACTCTGATGATCAAGCTCCTAGAGTCTCTCCACCAACTAAGAGACTTAAAAAGCAAAGAGTAAGGAGGGCTGTAGAAGAATCAACCTCTGAAGAAGGAATGGAAGCAGCAACTGTGGAAGGGGGTCAGGAATCTCTGATCCCACAAGAACCTATTATAGTTGAATATCTTCCAAGTACTGAGCCAGTACTTCATGAAACTCACAAATCTCCAATCCAAGAGCCAGAGACTTTTCCAATGCCTAAACCTCTTGTGTCTCCAATAAACTCTCCAGTACATGCTGAAAACCCAGGCACAAGTGCTGAAATTGATATCAACAACTTGGATGTGCCTTTGGTCTTGTATCTGGAAGCTCCATTCACTTCACATCTTTCTCAGCACACTCCACCAGCAACTCCATTGCTAGATGCTGATGACCATGCAAATGAATCTTCTATTGCTTCACATACAATTATTCTATCACCAGATACTGATACTGAAGATTCTGCAAGTTCTGCTGAAATAAATGCTGAAAATACTGGTGAAGCTGCTACAAATGTAAATGCTGATACAGCTGGTCCTTCAGGACATGCACCTCTGTAAACAATTGATAAAGCTGATTTGATTAAGAAGTTTGTGAGAGAGGATGCACCAGTACCTTGGAGTGAAACCTCCAGAGGAAGAGAGTGGATCAAGGAGTGGAACAAAGTTGATTTTGTTCCTACTGCAAATATTCTTGCTGAGCACCTGGCTAAAGCTAATGAGATGCTAATGAATGATGACTTCAAAGCATAGCTCAGAGTTACTGCAATGAGTACCAGAAACCTTCAAGGTCAACACTCAGTAACTCAAGCCAAGGTGGACAAACTTCAAGAAACATTGATTAAGCAAGACATGAATGTCACATTGGACAAGAAAAGGTTTTTTAAGCCAGCCTTTGACCGTATTGGGTATATAGAAAAGACTCAAGAACAACAGCAAGCTCAAATATCTGATATTTTAAAGAATCAAGCTGGTCAACAAATCCAACTCAATGAAATCCAAAACTCTGTGGAATTGCTTGTCTCCCTGCTTCTACCGGATGATGCCAAAAAGGGGGAGAAAGTGATTAAGTCCAAATCCAAATGCAAAACTGATCAACCACGAAAGGGTAAGGATGATGATAATGAAGACCAGGGAAACTCTGAAAGGAGTAAAGGTCTAAGTTAATGCAGGGGTTCTTTATCAAGGGAAGCCAGAACTATAAGTCAAAGAACAAGTTCTGATACTGGTAAAAGGATGAGTTCTGATGAACAAACTCTAAAACTTGATGAAGAGATCTCCAAAAGGCTGTTCCTAAAGGACAATCCAGGCATGGATATTGAAAGTCTGATGGAAGAAGAGATCAGACTGAAAGATGAAAATGACAAATCTAAGTCAAAGTCTAAAGCTCAAGTCACAGCAAAGAAACCACCTAAGTAAGCCTAAGGGCATTATGATCAAAGAGAGGACAGATACTGAGGCATCTAAGACCAAGTCCAAATCACAGGTGGAAGTTGATCCTAGATTCAAGGGTAAGGCAAAAGTTGATGAACCTGTGAAGATATATATGCTAACTATGGATTTGGAAGCAAAATCTGATGAAGATGCAACTCTGATTTTGAAGAAAAAAAGCAATATTCAAGCAACCTCTGACAGAGCTTAAGTTGTCTTGACATCAGAAGAAAAGGAAACCTCTGACATTACTCATGTTAAACCTTCAAAAGTTCTACTACCTGGATTTACTAAAGATCAACAATCGGCTCAACCTATGAAGACTTCAACAAATGTTTTTAAGGATAGATTGCTCCAAGGGAAGGAAGCTAGAGATAAAACAGGACTGGGTAATGCTTATGAGATAAGAGTAAACAACTCTACCTCAGATCCTACATCTCTTTCTGAACCAGGAGTAGGGACAACTCCAGAAAGACTAAATCAGTTGGAATCTGTACAGATGGTCTACAACTCCAAGCTAAAAGAAGACATAATGCTTTATTTTATGACAGATGGGAGAGTATTCCAGATAAGAAAGGATGCAATTCAGTTGAAGTATTATGAAGAACTGCAACATGTTTTATTTCTACTTCAAGTGAAGAACATGTCAACAGATGGTGCTGCCAGTTACATAAAATCTGATATTCAAAGGCAAAAGAAACTTTACTCTGTAAATTCTGATAGACCATACTATCCAAAGTATAGAGCTCACAATGGTGAATTAGTTGACATGAAGCCCAATACCGCCAAGATCACTACTTTTCTGGGTATTAAGGGTGTTGAATTTATTCTGGAGTCTGACAAAGCTTATCTGATCAGATTGGATCAGGATATAAGGAAAGTAAAGATTAATGATCTCAGGGCTGCTATCTTTCAGACAGGAGAAGATATAGTTGAACTTAAAGATGCTAAAAGGAGGATGATAAATGAACTTGAATATGCTGAGAGAACTCTTCTGAAGAACTATCTTAGAACAACTCCTGACATTCAAGAGATCAAACACTGAAACCAAGTCAAGGACTACAACTGTTAAATTTGGAAGGATATACAGGCTAAAGCTGATATCAGAATTTAAGGATGGTAAAAGCTACAAGGACTGTGAGTTGTAGTTATCTAGTCAAATTCTCATATGCATTTGTACTTAATGTTTTTGACATCATCAAATATCTATTGAACTTGTATATTATGCTAATTTATAAGTTGGGGGAGATTGTTAGATATATTTGTGATGTCATGTCTAATAATGATTTGCGTTTAGTTTTTAGATCTTGACTAACAGGACAAATCAGGACTTAACTGGAAATCAGTACTTATACTGAAGTCAGACTTAAGATATCAGAAGATATTCATCAGGAGATAATATCAGGACTTAAGAAGACTTTCAGATAAGGAAGGCGGCTGATTGAAAGGAAAGAAGATCAAGACTAAAACAAGAAGAGATATGCATGGAGAAGAATTCTATGAAGAATAGAAGACTTGGAGGAAAAGATAACTAATTGATTTATTTTAGGATGCAGAGTTATATTCGATATCAATTAGAGATTATCTTGTAACTGTATGGAATATAAACACAGCATAGGGTTTACACTAGAAGTGTTATCATCATCGAAAATATTATTCATTGTAACCCTAGCAGCTCTTTGTTCATCACTGAGAGAGAACGGTTCCATTGCAATATTGTTTTATTAATAAGATTATTCTGTGTTTCATACTTGTTTTCTTAATTTGATTTGATTGTAGTATACACTGTATTCCACCCCCTTCTACAGTGTGTGTGACCTAACATAGTGGGTCAAGCTGTTCAACTTTATTAGATCTTAATCAGACCATAACTTTGGGCCTTTAGAGCCTAATTAATGCAATATTAATTACATGGTTGTATGAATTGGACTTCGCTTTCAGACCAGATCAGACCTAATTAATGCGATATTAATCACGTAATTAGGGTTATTTTTTTCCCTATCATTTACCCCCAAATTCTAAGAAAGTCATGTATGGTTTCGTAGAAGTTGAGTTATTTTATGCCTTTATAAGGTATCATTTTTTAGTGTAAAGTGTGGAGTGATATAAACATTTACAACGATATGTCTTACTCGAGGCTTCAAGATTTTTTAGGAAAATCTTAACAAATTTCCTTGACCTTTCCACATTTTTCTATGTGTTTAACAATTTTTTGTTATTTTCCAGCAATTTTCTTTATTTTTGATGTATTTAAAAAAAAATATATCTTGTTATTTCCTAATAGAAAATAATTTTATAAATTATTCTTTTATTTATGCATTTTCACAAATTTTTATGGTAATATTTCAACTAGGATCCACGACCTGGTTTTCGACCAGGATCCTGGTCGAAACCAATGGTCTACTTTGGGCCCCGAGTCGAAGCATTTCGACCATAACTTACAACCTTGTTTTCGACTAGGATTCCTAGTCGAAACCTTGACCAACTTTGGCTTCCTGTTTGAAGCATTTTGACCTGGTTTTCGACTAGGATTCTTATTCAAAACTTTGGCCAACTTTAGCATCCTGGTCGTAGCATTTCGACTAGAATTCACGACCAGGTTTTTGACCAGGACTGAGATCGAAATGAGGGTAGTATGGACCTTTATTGGACCATTGAGCCTTGGATGGATTCCATTTGGATTTTGGTCTATTACCTTTTCCAAATTCTATTTAGATTTGAGCTTCAATGCCTTTTTTAAATTCAACTTAAATTTGGGCTCAATGCCTTTTTGGGCCTGTATTCATGGGCTTAGTTCTTTTCCAAATTTAATTTGGACTCTGGATTAGATATATTCACTTTCCAAATCTTTTGTGGATTTAGATATGTCGTTGGGCCTTTGGGCTTTTTAGACCTTTATTCATATTTTCATAATCTTCTAGGGCTTGGATCTTCTAGCCTTGTGATTTTTCCAAAGATAGTTTATTTTTCTTATAACCACTGGTATTTTCCTTAATTTTTGCTAATATTTTAGGATTTATTCGATACCGACAGGTATTTTCCCTAATTTTTCCTAATATTTTTGGATTTATTCTATGCCCACATGTATTTTTTTTTATTTTTCCTAATATTTTAGGAATTTTTTGTACCCACTAGTAAATGTTTTGCTAATATTTTAGGAATTTCTCTGTACCCATTGATATTTTTCCTTATTTTCCTAATATTTTAGGAATTTTTCTGAAAACCATGTGTATTTTTCTCTCATCCAAAGATACTCCATTGTGCTCTTGGGTATTAAAAATATTTTTTACAAATAATTTTAAGTTTTTCCAAGCTTGAGAAATAATTTTCATAATTATTTCTGAACTTTATAAAAATATTTTAGAATATTTAGTATTTTTCAAGACTTAAAATATTTACGGGATTTCAATCCTTAAAGTTTCATGAAAATACTTAATTTTCTTATTATTTTATATATTTTTTGTGTCATACAAACATTTTTTCTAATAATTTTTTTAAATATTCTATCCAAAAAATATTAAACCACTGCATTCGTGCATTTAGTTATATTTTTTCGAGCCCAATAGGGGAACTTTCCGTAAATTTGCAGGACTAATTCGTCAAGATTTAAATCTCAGAGCTCTTTATAAAAATTTATAAATTTCAGGGGCTGATTTGTCAAATCCAAAATCTTTGGGTTCTTTTCATAAATTTCAAAACCTTGGGGATGAATTTGCACATGGGATAAAATTTTGATGACCTTTTTGTAATTTTCACCTAAGTTGTGCCACACGCGCCATCCTACTTCGACTTCATTTGGAATCCTGAAGTTCTTTTACTTTGACTTCATTTGAGGTCGAAAAGACGTGTCGTTTCCTGTTATTCCCAAACAATACAACAAGAATTATAGAAGGGGGGTTGAATGTAATTCTGGTTCCTTTTTCTGTTTTTTAAACTATTCTTGCTTAGTAATATAACTGTGCAGATTTTTCTATGTTGCGAAATAATAAAGATATGAAAATAAAACATAAAAAAATAAAACACAGGGCTTTAAAACTTTCTGGTGGATTTGAACTTATCCACCATATATATATATATAAATTAAAACTTTGTGATGATTGAATAGCACACAGCTGCTTACAAGTGAACTTGTAGAATTACAAAGAGATGCTTAACACATACAACCTTTTCTGTCTCTCTGAAAATATTGCTTACTTAGTTTTTTGTTTTACTTGCTACACTTGGTTTATATACTACCAAGTTACATGATAAAAAGACAAACAAGTAAAACAAAAGTTATTTCTAGTCTAATTTCATGCTACTTCATTACACTATCCAGCATCTTTGAATATCTTCATAATTGCATGGAAATGGTAATGCTTTTTTATTCTCTAAATCCTGCAATTAGGCTGCCACATTCCATTTGCAAACACCCGACACATGTGACTGTGTTGTCACTGTCAACTATTCTTTTGAATATGATCATTCGTCAGGACTATATTGGTCATCCATGAGATTCCTTGTTGATTATCTATCGGGAGCCTTTGTAGATCATCCGTCGGGAGCCTTTCTGACACTTGACTCTATTTCACTTATACAGAATTACAAGACATCTTATATTTACAATTAGCCAACCTATTCTGCATATCAATCTAGTAGTCAACATGACTTAAAGAATCCTACAACATCTACTCAACTAATACATTGTTGTTTGCATACATGTGCTACAAGACTTATTGTTGCATAAGCTACACTCTCGATGGATGTTCAGTGGTCATCCGTCGGGACTATAAAGTTCATCCGTCGGGACTATAAAGTTCATCTGTCGGGTCTATTGTAGAACATCCGTTGAGAGCTATAAAAATACTAAGTTAAATCTACTAAGGTGTTTTGTTCAACTTATCATCAAGTTCACAACTTATTCCTAACAATATCCCCCAATTTATGTCTGCTGGAATTATAGCCATAAATTAAGAAAAAAACTTGATGATAACAAAATACCCTAAATATACAGATTGAATTATGGTAGATAAAACTAGTAAGTGCTACAGTGTATTTGAAAATTGAACAAAGTAAAGTGTACAAAGAGTTCTCACAATCATTTTCAAGGTGCTCCTCTAGTCTGAGCACATGTGATTTATTTCCTTGATTGTCTTGATTTCTTCCCAAGCTTCCTGTTGTTTTCTTCTATTTGATTTTGGAGATGTATGTGAAATTCAAGTTCTTCAGCATTTGATAGATCCATATTTTCTTGCATTTCTAATAGAGTCTCATTGCTTAAGATGCCCAATTGGTCATCCAGTCTGAAGAATGTCCTAACACCTTTTTCATCCATAAATTCCATCAGCCAGTAAGGCCTCAAGTGCACTCTATTTCTAGTGAAGGGAATTGATAGAGTCCTTGGGAGTGCATCTGAGACTTTGTTACTGCTCCTTAGTTCTTCTATCTTCTTCAGAATCATTCTCTTGGCAGTTATATTAAATCCAAAAATTTTCTTGAAGGATGAGAAGATCTTTATCAAAATAGAACAACATTCTTGAAGAATCCTGTGAAGGGGCCATATGATCTCTTTCCCACCCTTGTATTTGAACACCAATCTTTCAGGGAGATTTCTGTGAGCATCAATTGCTCTTACTTCTTCTAGTTCATCGATGTAGAGATTTATATCTGAAAATTCCTTGATGTCACTGACAGTTGGTTGAATTTTGGTTAAGGTTTTGGTTTTGAGACTCACGGGCTTGACCTTCTTGATTGCCCTTATCTTTATCTTCTTTAACTTGTTGAATATTGGTAAATTGAACTCAGGAAGAGGAAAGCTATCCCAGTCTACTGGCTCATCCTTGGGAACTATTGGCTCACCATGAAAATTCCTTGTAGGATCCACCTTAAATTCATCCTGCACCACAGAGGGATATCATGTTTGAGTTGTAGATGTAGACTGGTTGGGAATGTAATCTTCCATCTCATCATCACTGAAGTCCAATCTTCTTTTGACCCTGACTTTGTATCTTGGCTTCTTTATCTGTCGAGGTTCCTTGTGCATTTCTTGATCCTAAGCTTCAGCTATCACAGGTTGCTTCTCAGAAATCTCATTTGCGATTTTCACAGCTTGGAGCTTGGCTAGTATAACAACTTGCTTTTTCTTCTGTTTGAGCTTCTTAGAATCTAAAGCAGCTTGCTTCTTTTCTTGTTTAATTCTCTCCTTTTCTTCCTTCTTAGCTTCTGCAAATTGAGGGAGTCCAGCCACCACACAGATTTCTTTCCCATTCCTATAGATCTTAGCTATTCTTCTTTTTAGTACTGAGTCAGTTCGATCCTTGAAGAATGCAATGGACCTTGCCAACAGCTTCTTTTCATCTGGCCTTGGAGTCTCAAACATAAGATCCAAGGGATTCTTGTCAGATGACTTTGGATAATTTTCTTTTGGGCTTCAAAACAAAGTTGGATTTTGGAGACTTTATACATGAAGGTTGACCCTTTTCCATATTACCCAGACTCATTTCGTTCACTGAGATTTGCTTGACTTGAGAGAAGTGATGAAAGATCTTGTCTGGTTTCTCTATTTGACCAAATTTCTGCTCAATCTTCTTGTCAGACTCCTCCCACTTTTCATTCAGTTCAGCTGCCTTGATATTGATCAAATCTATACTGTCCATCACTTGTGGCTTAGTGAAGGTGATTTATGGATTAATTACCTTGCTGACATTCATCTTTAGCACTGTCTCCCCCTCACTTGCAGCATCTTGACTAACTGAGGTAATTGAGCCTTTCTCGCCCCTTTTTGTTAACATCAAGTTGAGAAGTTTTAGGTTTGGTATGTGCAGCCACCAGCTGTTGAAGAAGCATAGTTTGATGAGGTTGATTGAGTCTGATTTTAGTGAGCTCACTCTCTAGGTTAATCACCCTTCTACTAACAACATCAATTTTGGAGTTTGTTTCAGACTCCTTCCTGAGTCTTTGATGTAGATCTCTCATGGTAGCTTCATGAAGCTTACACTCTAGTCTGTCAGATACATCACTCTTGATATCAGCTATGGAGGCTTTAGTGCATCTACCTCCCGAGTCTGTTTGAGATTTGATATTTGATGTAATTGAAGGGAGTTGAGATGAGCTTGTAGCAGACTTTTGATGTTGGCATCTGTGAAGGCTCGAAAAGCTGTATTGGTCTGTTTGATGAGAGAGATCAGGGTTGACTTGAAATAATGCTCACTGCATTCTTTGCTAAAAATCCAGGATAGAATGTTTGCATTCCTGTTTGAACCAGCTTCTCCCCCTAAATCCATGGGCTCCTCCTCTTCATCATCTCCACCAGTGTCTCCAAATTCACCACTGAGAGAATCAGAATCTACGCCACTTGTACTAGGCAGGGCATTGACTGCGTCCTTGGCCCTTTGCATAGAAGCAGTTGTGTGCACCAGATTCAAAGTTCCCTCAGCTGCCTCATTGCCCTGTTCATCTAGAAGTTGATAAGCTGGAACAGGATGAGTAAATGCCTCAGCATCAAAAGAAACAGAATCTAAGACAGCTTGATAATCTTGCTGAATTAGCTGTTTTTTGTCAGCTTCATTGACATCCATTAACTCACTAACAATAGGCTCTTCCCAAACTTCAGTACCTGCATTTCTCTCATGTTCTCTATATTCTTGCATCAAGGGCTCCCCTTGGCTTACCACCCTCACACCCTCACGTTCACCTACTAAGGTGGAACTCCCCTCACTCACTTTTTCCAGGCTGGAAGAAATAGCCTGCATAATTTTTCTCTTTTCCTCTCTTTTTTCCTGAGAGCAACTCAGCCTCTCACTCTGTTCACTATCTTCCCTCAATCCTATGAGTGATTGTACAACTACTAGCTCATCTACACTTGTAACAATTATTGAAAATTTAGCTTATGTAGTGAGTACCGACGGATGAGGAGCAGCCATCGGGGTAGTAGTTAGGATAGCCGACGGATGACTGCTGTTAGACACATCCATCGGGATACAATCACTAGCCGATGGATGAAAAATTTCCATTAGAATAGAGGAAATAATAGAGTTTGGAGTAGAAACTATTATGGACTCTATGCAGATTGATGATAATTTAGGCATAGAAGTCTCAATAGTTCCTGAAAGAATTGGCAAGTAAGCCAACAGATCATTTAGAAGATGATGCTCACTTGCACTGAATTTTGGCTTCTCCAACAGAGTTAAAGAAGGAGAATCAGGAATTGATGTGTGAATCATATCCACATCTAGAGAATTGGGGGGGAGAGTTTTGTGTATCTAGTGTGTGTGAGATGTTTATTGTTAGAGATTTTGGCTGTGACTCCACATTTATTGGAGCCACATCAAACTGAGTTTGAGAAGGTGCAGTGACTGAGTCTTTAGCTGCAGTTTGGACTATGTGTGATCCCTGTGCATCCCCAAGTTTTCTAGACTTCTTCTTTCTTATATAAGTATGGGGTGAGTCTGTTTCCCTAACCCTTTTGGCCTGTGCTCCTGGTTGAGAGCTTGTTTTAATAGTAGCATCCTTTAGGGAGGATGAAACCAGAGATGTGCTAATTTCCTTATTAAGCATCATAGTTTGTTGGGAAACTATGGTGTGGCTAGGTTTGGGTACACTCACCTCACTATCCTTATTCTTAGGGCTTCTTTGATGTTCACCCTGTCCCTCACCAATCTCACCCCCTTTCACACTCCCCTCTTTATTTTTGGTAGATTTTGAAACTGGCATCGTTTGAGAGACACTAGAGTGTGGTTTCTTTGATTTGGATTTTGAAGGTTTGGATTTTGTGGCTTGGGTAGGCATCTGTTGGGTCATTGACACAGATTCCATAGCCACAGTCAATGGCAAAGAAACTTGAGAGGTAGAAGGAGTAGGGATAAAAGTATTTACCTCACTTGAGGGCCCTCCATGATAGGAAAATAAACAAGTGGCACCTCCTTGTGGTGATCAGCTCTGTTTAAATATGCAATTATTCTTCTTTCTTGAATCCAGCAATCCAGTTTGTTGGTTGGGTTCTCAGTCACAAGATCCTCACAAATATGGTTAGCAATAATCATAAAGAATCTAGCATAATAAACATGCCTAGATCTCTTTTTAATCTCCCCTAACTTGTAGCCTAACTCAAACATGATAGCATCACTAAAATTATAGTAATTATCAGTAAGCAGCATGTAGGGCATGTTAAGCATAGTAGTATTGATAGAATCAAAGTTGCTTATTTTACCAGAAAACACCTTGGTAACTACATCACACAGAAAGATCCACTCTTTCCTAAGACCTATCCTCCTAATTTCACTTAACTTAGTGGTAGGAAGTGCATAGCCAATAGAAATACGCAAGTTAACTAAATCAGCATCTGTGTGTGGTTTAGTAGTAGTGTTTTCAGGAATTTTAAAGCATGCTCAGATATTATCACTGTTAATACAAAATTCCTTATCTTTAATGGAGATATTTATAGTTTTGTCAGCTGCCTAATACACAACAGTGGTCCACATCTCCTCCATAACTTCACAGTAGATTGTGGGTGATTCCAGCATGACATAGCTAAGCTTGCATCCCTTCATAAATTCTATCATTTTGTGATAATCTTCAGAGGCTGGAATCTCTTTGTTCACAAGACCCACGAAATTGTTCTTCTCAGAAATGAATCCTGACTGAGACATGATCTAGACTACTGGTGCCATTGTTTAAGCAAGGAATTTGCAGAAAGAAAGAGGGTTTTGCTTTGAGGAAGAAGAGAGCATTTAATTGCAATAGAGTAAGATAAAAGCTAAAATAAACTTGAAGTTAGGTTGTTATGTATTCTTAGATAAAATGGGATAAAAATTAAAGGTAAAAATTAAAGACCCAATGAAAATTGCCCAAAATAGTCGTTTAAAAGTAAAATAAACTGTGAAAATTATGTCAATCATCCGTCGTGATATACTTACAGACTGTAAGTAAATCCGATGGATAATGTTCAGAATTTTAACGGCTAAGACATAGACAATTCGACGGATGAGAATAAAGCAATTATTCATTAGGTTTAAAATAATCCAGAAAAGTAATTGATTTTTACCAGGCTATTCCATTTCAACGGATGATCAAACTTGATGGATAATGAACATCTGTCGAGATGTAAATTTTGACTTAGCTAAATTTTCATCCAAAACAGAAGAATCAATTAAGATTCTGGCTGCATTTTAACTTGCAAAATTATCAAAAATGATTTTAGAATAATTAAGCATACCTAACTCACTTACCAACCTAGTGAAGGCGGATTCATCAAGTGGCTTGTTAAAGAGATCCACAAGTTGCTTCTCACTTAGAACAAAATGAAGTTCCACAGTACCATTCATTACATGTTCTCTAATGAAGTGGTACTTGATGTCTATGTGCTCTGTTCTTGAATGTTGTACTGGATTTTCAGTAATGGCAATTGCACTTGTGTTATCACAGAAAACAGGAATTTTTTCCACTTGCAGACCATAATCCAACAATTGGTTTTTCATCCATGAAATCTGTGCACAGCAACTGCCAACAACAATATATTCAACTTCAGTTGTAGAAGTAGAAACTGAATTTTGCTTTTTACTGAACCAGGATAGCAGCTTGTTTCCTAGAAATTGACAGGTTCTTGTTGTACTTTTTCTATCAATTTTACAACCTGCATAATCTGCATCTGAATAACCAGTTAGATCGAAACCAGAATCTCTAGGGTACCAAATGCCAAGTTTTGGTGTTCCTTTGAGATATCTGAAAAATCTCTTAATAGCTATTAAATGAGATCCTCTAGGATCATCCTGAAATCTAGCACAGGGATAAGTAGCAAACATTATATATGTCCTAGTAGCTGTTAAGTACAAAAGTGAGCCAACCATGCCTCTATAGCTTGAAATATCCACAGACTTTTCAATAGTGTTTAATTCAAGGTTAGTTGCAGTGGCCATGGGAGTTTTTGCAGATGTGCAATCCATTAGATCAAACTTCTTTAAAAGATCATAAATATATTTTGGTTTGACTAATAAATATTCCATCACTAACTTGCTTAACTTGTAAACCAAGAAAGTAAGTTAGTTCTCCCATCATGCTCATTTCATACTTACTTTGCATCAATTTGGCAAACTTTTTACAAAGTTTTTCATCTGTAGAGCCAAATATTATATCATCTACATAAATTTGAACAAGTATGCTAGAGCCATTAACATTTCTAAAGAATAAATTTTTTTCAACCGTACCTCTTGTGAAGTAATTTTCTAAGAGAAAATTTGACAAAGTATTATACCAGGCACTGGGTGCTTGCTTCAATCCATAAAGTGCTTTCAAAAGATAGTAGACATATTCTTGAAAATTTGGATCTTCAAAACTAGGAGGCTGACTGACATAGACTTCTTCCTCTAATTCTCCATTTAGAAAGGCACTTTTGACATCCATTTGATAGACTTTGAAATAGGTATGGGCTGCATAGGCTAGGAAAATTCTGATGGCTTCAAGTCTTGCAATAGGAGCAAAAGTTTCATCAAAATCTATTCCTTCTTGTTGATAGTAGCCCTTAGCAACAAATCTAGCTTTGTTCCTGACAACTATGCCATTTTCATCCATTTTGTTTCTGAATACCCACTTGGTGTCAATTGGATTCTTTCCTTTAGGCTTGGGTACCAGCTTTCATACTTTATTCTTCTCAAATTGGTTTAGCTCCTCTTGCATAGCTTAAACCCAATCGGGATCCAACAGAGCATCTTCTACCTTTTTGGGCTCTTCCTGAGATAGAAAGCTACGATATAGACATTCCTCTTGAGTTGCTTTCCTTGTTTGCACTCTCGAGGACACATCACCAATGATCAGTTCAAATGGGTGATCTCTAGTCCATTTTCTCTGTTGAGGTAGTTTAGCTTTAGATAAAGAGGCCTCATTGTTATCTTGATATGTGACTGAGTTTTGATTAGAAGAAACTCCCCCTGAGTTCGAGGATCTTTGAATTGAAGAATGAGTTCTTTCTGTAAGTGATCTATTTTGACTCTCAGCTTCTCTAATTGTTCCGACAGATGATGCACTTTGTATCCTGACGGATGAAGCTGATTGTCTTCCGACGGATAATGCATTTTATAACACCCTCCAAATCCGGGGTATAGATTTGGGGCATTATTAACAACAATTACCAACTATACCTGCACAAGCGGAATATTAATATAATAATTACCCCGAACTATCACTACTCAGGATCTTTTAAGGTTTGAGTTTGAAAAACAAGAATCATGCACTACACTTTATTACAAACCCGACTAAATAAAAACCTGTCTCAAGAACTCTCTTTATTACAAAACTTTATTCTATCTACAGTTTCACTACGCAATCTTTTATTCAAACTACACAAAACTTTTATTTAACCCAACATCACTACTTATCCTGCTACACCTGATCTGGCAATTCAAAGCTCTCTTCGGGAATAGGAATGAACACTCTTGGTATAAGAGGGTTCCGCTGCTTGACTCGCTTCTTGACTATGCGGGTCCTGATGGGTTTCATTCTCTACCTTAACTGTAAAACAATAGGAGTGACAATAAAAGAAATGAGCCAAAATTGCTCAACAAGCCTGCAACAATATATATATATTATAAAAAGAGAGAAATAAATGAACCAATAAGCTGTTGGTTTGAACAACCATCTGTATCTGTATATGATAATAATTTGCCAACACTGGCGAGTGCCAAATGAACAAGACTGGAACAAGAACCAACATATGCACTATAATCTGCTGATCAGTCAGAATATAGTGCGGATCTATACCCAACTGCATAGACCCAACCAACATAAGGAGTACTCAGGCAACTATGGCCTATTAATTAATGGTCTGGGAAAAACCCAGCCTTTATAGTAACCATCCAGTCCAAGGCTGAGCATCCGGAACAATCGGTATGCTATTGATGTATCCCAACACCAGGATATACCAGAATATATGTAACAAGGGTAAAGGAATTGAAATATGAACAGGGAATTCATTAAATTGGGTAAATCAAGAATTAAAATGAAATGGAACGAGTGATAATAAATAGGTAACAGTGTATATGAACAATGATTATCAAAGAGAATCGATACGATAGAAAGGAAATATAAATCACTATTCTGAATTTAGAATAGGGGAAAAACTTGCCTTGCGCGTACTTGACCTGGTTTAACTTACTGCCTTCTGACCCTAGCTTGCTCTGCTTTGCTAACACTGAACAAATCATAGAAAGATAGGTGTTTAGATAATTTACTACATACGTGTATCTTGAATTGATATCACGCAACCTTATCAGTCTACCCATGCGTTTCTATCTGACTCGTATATATATATACATATATTTACACCACACATTTATGCACATAATCACATATAACACGTAACACGTAAAGCACACAATTAATTTCTAGATTTATAATTATTTTTAAAATCAATTCCGGGCTTATACCTGCATTACTAGTCGTATCTGATTTTTATTATAATTTTTCGGGATTTATTCGGCTCAATTATATCCCTACTAGGACCTACGAACTATCAATTATCACCAAACCACTCTTTTTCAGAAGAAATTATAACTTACAACCATTTTTATTGGATTCGTCTCATTTTTCTGAGTCTAGGGGTCTTCGTTTCACTTAAATCGGACTAACGGTTGAATTGTTATGAATTAAACACTGATAATTCAATTTATTATTCATTATAAATAATTATTACAACCTTTTAAATCCTAAAATAATTTTTACATAATTATTTAAGAAAAATCAAAGTCAAAAATAATTTTTTTATAATTTTTGGAGTTAAAATGAAGAAGTTACGATTTATTGAAAATTATGTGATTAATTATTGAAATAATTAATCATTTAATAAATAAATAACTAATAAATAATTAATAGATAATTATTTACTAATTTAAAATAATTAATCCCTAATTATTAGGATTAATCACAATTTATTACAAATATTTACAACTCATCGTTATTTATTTGATTAGATCGATTATTTACAAATAATCAATCAACTTAATTAACCGATACGCTATTTATCGAATAACTACGAATTATTCGAATTATAATCTAACTCAACGATTAATTACTCGTATAAATACGAGCTACTCGCCATTCTCATATAATTATCGAACTATTACATTATTACTGAAACTCATACGATTCATTAATCAATTAATTATCGGTATTTAATTATATGATACAAATAATCACTACAATATTATTCGAATAACTATCGCTCGAATAATAATTCCCATTATCGAATTATTACTCGTAATAATAACTAATTATCGAATTATTAATCATATTATTTAATTATTTTTAATCCTTATTTATTAATTAATTATCTAATTATTAATTAATTACCTAATTATTATTAATTAATTAGATAACTAATAAATAATTAGATAAATAATTAAATAATTAATTAAATAATTAAATTCGAATTTATAAATTAATAAAATAATTTAGAAATTAATAATACTATTTTTCAGAATATAAAACTAATTTTTAATTAATTTTTAGAATTACTAAAACTAATTTCTGATTTTAGAAAAATAAAATAAATATTAAAAAAAATCAGAAACACAACACAGGTTTTCAGATTAGGGTTTTTAGGATCAAACCCCGGGTCGAAACCGGGTTGGAAACCGGGTCGAACCCGGGTTATCGGGTCACGAAGAACATCACCGCGGCTCCGCCGCCGGTGATCGTTCCAGTACGAAAACGACGACCAACATCGTGATTCCAGTCGATTTCTTCTGGGTTTTCAATCCCCAACATCTCTGGACCACTCCCTTTTCTTCATCTTCGTCGTTCCGTCAAGAACGTCGCCGGAAAACGTAGAACAGCGGCGGCGACGTCGTTCTCCGACGAGCACGAAAACCTCAACCAAAATCTACGAAACCGGTGTCGTTCGACTGTAAACTCAACGATCTATTCATTCCCCACATCATAACAATCAAACAATCAGCCATAATCAAAACCCGAATTCGAACAATAAACTCGAATATACGAATTAAAAATCGATTAAACTAACAACAAAAACGATTACATAATTGAAAACTACAATCAATAAGCTTCAAAACGGATACTTACATGACTGATTTGGTTAACAAAATCACGATCAAAATCCGGTTTGATTCTCTGCCCTGTTCTTCACCAACAAACCCTAATTCTTGATTTTTCTGAATTTTTAATAATAATTAACTAATTAATTAATAATAAAACAGCTATTTATAATACTGAAAATAATACCCCTAAATAAAATTAAGGGTCTAATTACACTCCTAATAAAAATATTTGGCCCCAATTTTTATAATTTTTGGGTATTAATATTGAATTTTTAATTATCCAATAAATACAAAATAAATGCTAAAAATTCCCAAAAATTGTGAATATTACAAAAATGCAAAGAAAAATGATATATGATAATTTCATGATCATATAAAAATAAAAATGTGATTTTTGTGGGGCTTTTGGTACCCGAAGGGATCCGAAAAAAGTCGTTTTTCGCGAAAAAGGTCAATTGGTAAAACGTCTAGGGGTTCAGAATAGCGATACGGTATAGGGCATTTTTGGCAAAATAGGGCCAATGATTTTGTTTGAAATACTGGCTTTTAAAACATAGTTTTGAGCTGTACAGGTTTTGATATAATATATATATAACTGACGATAAAACGCTCAATAAATATCCAAAACACGTTTGGATCAAAACAACCAACACATAACACATAGCAGTTAGGGTTCAACGACTTAACACATTTAATCACATAATAATACACATAATTTATTATTATTATAATATAATACAAGCGTAATTCCTCGGTCGTTACATTCTCCCCCCCTTAACAAGATTCTGTCCTCAGAATCTAATTATGCAAATAACTGAGGATACTTTTCTAGCATTTCACTTTCAAGCTCCCAGGTTGATTCTTCAACCACTGGGTTTCTCCATAAAACTCTCACTAATGACACAGACTTATTTCTTAATACCCTTTCTTGCCTATCTAGAATTCTTATTGGCTGTTCTACATATGACAAATCTGCCAGAAGTTCTACTGGTTCATATTCTATTACATGCCTTGTATCAGGATTATACCTCTTAAGCATAGATACATGAAATACGTTGTGAATGTGCTGCATATGAGGTGGTAGAGCTAACTCGTACGCAACCTTCCCAATTTTCTTCAAAATCTCAAATGGTCCAATGTATCGTGGCTTCAATTTCCCTTTATTGCCAAATCTGGTTAATCCTTTCCATGGCGATATTTTGAGCAATACGTGTTCTCCTTCCTGATAGTCCATATCCTTCCTGGCTTGGTTTGCATATCTGCTTTGTCTGTTTTGTGCTGCCTCGATTCGTTTTCGAATAAGATCAATCTTTTCTTTTGTCTGCTGAATTAATTCTGGACCCAAAATCTTGCGTTCTCCAACTTCATCCCAGTGCACGGGTGATCTGCATTTCCTCCCATATAATGCTTCATACGGTGGCATTCCAATACTGGCGTGATAGCTATTATTATAAGAAAATTCCACTAGGGGTAAATGTTCATCCCAACTGCCTTCAAAATCGATCGCACAAACTCGTAGCATGTCTTCAATCGTTTGAATTGTCCTTTCACTTTGGCCGTCAGTTTGCGGATGATAAGCTGTACTCATATTCAACTTCGTTCCTAGACATTCTTGAAATTGCCTCCAAAATCTTGAATTGAAACGAGGATCTCGATCCGATACAATTGATACTGGTACTCCATGACGCATCACAATTTCTTTGAGATACATGTGCACTAATTTGTCGAGCGAAAATCTTTCATTAATTGGTAGAAAATGTGCCGACTTCGTAAGTCTGTCAATGATTACCCATATCGCATCATGATTTGCCCTAGTCTTCGGTAGTCCTACCACAAAATCCATCGCTAGATGTTCCCATTTCCATTCTGGAATGTCTAATGGTTGCAATAACCCACTCGGACGTTGGTGTTCTGCTTTAACTCGCTGGCATGTGTAGCATTTACTCACCCATTCTGCTATCTCCTTCTTCATATTCGGCCACCAAAAGTTTTCCTTCAAATCGCGATACATTTTCGTGCTTCCTGGATGAATGGAATACTTCGAATTGTGCGCATCTTGCATAATTTCTTCTTTTAATTCTGCCACGTTAGGGATCCAGATTCTTGACGCAAAACGTAAAATTCCTTCATTATCTTTCTGAGTTGTAATTTCTTCTCCTGTTAAGTTGTCATCTTGACTCATCACTTCTTCTTGACAACGGCGAATCTTTTCCAGCAATTCTGGTTGGAAAGTCATAGCGTAGATAGTTTCTACAGATTCATTAGGAGTACGAATTTCGATTTCCAATTTGTCGAATTCCCTGGCCAATTCTTCGCATGAAGTCAACCTATTCAATCTTTCTTTTCTGCTTAGCGCATCTGCTACAACATTTGCTTTTCCTGGATGATAACTGATTGTAACATCGTAATCTTTAATCAATTCCAGCCATCGACGTTGTCGCATGTTTAGTTCCTTTTGCGTGAAGATATACTTCAGACTTTTATGATCCGTGTAGATTTCACATTTTTCACCGTACAGATAATGTCTCCACAGCTTCAATGCAAATACAATTGCTGCTAATTCCAGATCATGCGTAGGATATTTCTGTTCATGGGGTTTAAGTTGTCTCGACGCATATGCAATGACGTTACCATGTTGCATCAATACACATCCTAAACCACGATATGAAGCGTCACTGTAGATAACAAAATTTCCTTGCTCGTCTGGCAGTACTAATATTGGTGCCGTCACCAACCGATTCTTCAACTCTTGAAAACTTTCTTCACACTTACTATTCCATTCGAACTTTTCACTTTGCCGAGTTAACTTGGTCAGCGGTGTAGCTATCTTCGCAAAATCTTTGACAAATCTTCGATAATATCCTGCCAAACCTAAAAAACTTCGAACCTCTGTCGGCGTCTTTGGTCTTTCCCAATTCAACACAGCTTCAATCTTTGCTGGATCCACTTGAATGCCTTCTCTGCTGATGATGTGCCCTAGAAACTGCACTTCTTTCAACCAAAATTCGCATTTGGAAAGTTTTGCATAAAGCTGTTCCTTCCGTAATATTTCCAATGTCGTTCTTAATTGTGCTGCATGCTCTTCTTCCGTCTTTGAATAGATCAAAATGTCATCAATAAATATAATGATAAACTTATCCAAATACTTCTTGAATATTCGATTCATCAAATCCATAAACGCTGCAGGTGCATTCGTCAATCCAAAAGCCATCACAAGAAATTCATAGTGTCCGTACCTTGTTCTAAACGCTGTCTTTGGAATATCTTCGGCCTTGATCTTTAACTGATGATAGCCTGATCGTAAGTCGATTTTCGAAAACCATGCTGCTCCTTTTAGTTGATCAAATAAATCATCAATGCGAGGTAAAGGATATTTATTCTTGATAGTTAACTTGTTCAGCTCACGATAATCAATACACAGTCGCATACTACCATCCTTCTTTTTCACGAACAATACTGGCGCACCCCATGGGGATACACTTGGCCTTATAATTCCTTTGTCAAGAAGTTCTTGCAACTGCTTTGCTAATTCCCTCATTTCAACAGGTGCCATTCTATATGGAGCTTTCGAAATTGGTTCAGTCCCTGGCGTCAAGTCAATAGTGAATTCGATTTCTCGATCTGGTGGAAGTCCTGGTAATTCGTCCGGAAAAACATCAAGAAATTCACAAACTACAGGAATATCTTCAATCTTCAAATCTCCCTTATCAACATCCCGTACATAGGCTAAATAAGCTTGACATCCTTGACGTAGCAATCTTCTCGTCTGCATTATTGATAGGAATTTCTGCTTTTGCTTCTCACCTTTAAATATTACCGTTTCATTTTCTTCAGTTTGCACTTTCACTCTCTTATTCGCACAGTCAATTTGAGCATTATTACTAGACAGCCAATCCATTCCTAAAATAATATCAAACTCCCCTAACCTAAAAGGTATCAAATCAACTGAAAAATGACATCTCCCTATCTCAATATCACAGCTCGGACATACTCGATCTACTGCAACCTGATCATTATTCGCTAGTTTTATAACTAACACTTCATCCAACCACTGAATCTCACAATCTATCTTAGAGATAAAGGCTTCAGAAATAAAAGATCTAGTAGCTCCTGAATCAATCAATACTAAAGCATTTACGGAATTTACAGGAAGTGTACCTGCAACCACATTCGAACTCTGTACCGCTTCCTTCATTGACATGTTGAAAGTCCTTGCTCTGGGCTGATTTTGCTGTGGTAGTGGAGGTGGAGGTAATGCTAAAACTCTTGGAATACTGGCAGCCATTGCAATTCCTCTGCAGTCTTTGGCGATATGTCCTTTTCTCCCACATTGAAAACAAGTAACTTCTGCTTTTCCCATTGGACATTCTCCAGAATAGTGTCCCCTTTGCTTGCACTTGAAACACGTAATATTTAGCTTGTTGCAAACTCCTGTATGCTTTCTACCACACGTTCTGCAATCAGGTATAGGCAGTCGAATAAGCCTTTGCTGAGTTGGGGCAGGTAGTCGATTACCCATCCTCTGGTTGTTCTGCTCTGGCCTTTTGAAATTTACTTTTCCCCGAGCTTGAAATCCCGGCCTTTTGTTGAAACGATTCTGAAAATTCCCTGGTCCTTTCTCTTTCTGAGCTGCTTCGCTTTCTCCTTCAATAATCATAGCCTTCTGAACAACAGCCATATAAGTTGTCAATTCGAACACAGCTACCCTGCTACGAATCCATGGTTTCAGTCCTTGCTGAAATCTCTTGGCCCGCTTTTCGTCCGTATCCACCTGCTCTGGAACAAACCTTGCCAATTCAGTAAACTTGGTTTCATAATCCGCAACCGATAAGTTGTCTTATTTCAGCTCTAGGAACTTGATCTCCATCTGGTTCTTCATAAAACGAGGAAAATATTTCTCCAAGAAAAGATCAATGAATCTGTTCCAGGTCACCACACCTTCTTCCAAAGCTTTCTTCGATTCCCACCAGTAATTAGCTTCACCTTTTAGAAAATAGCTAGCGAAATCTGTCTTCTGCTCTTCCTCAACCTTTACCAACGAAAAAGCCTTTTCCATTTCTTTCAGCCAAGCTCTCGCTTTCGTAGGATCTGTGGAACCCATAAATTCCGGTGGCTTCACCGACTGAAATTGCTTGAAAGTAGTCGTAGGTGCTGCTGGTGGTATTTGATGTCCTGGATGAGCGGCTTGCTGTAACATCTGTTGCTGGAACTGCTGTTGCTGCTGCTGCATTTGTTGTTGCATCATCAACATCTGCTGTTGCATGAGATTAAACATCTGATCCATCTGTTTATTATTGTTTTGGCCCTCGGTGTTTCCATTCGATGAGTCGGGCTGCGCTTTTCTCTTAGGTGCCATTTTTCTGGTAAATAAATAATGGATCTTATTTAATAACAGTATATTAAACATATATTAAAACAGTCGATTCGAGAAAATAAAATAACTTATTAAATAACTGAATAGATAAAACAGTATGATAGTTTTAATTAAATTTTTTTTTTTTTTTTTTTTTTTTTACAACATGATCGTGAATAAAACTACATTTGTAAATATGCAATGGTACTGAAATAAATGTAAATGCTTAAATGACTGGAAATAAAATAAAGAAAACATGCAAAAGATTATCTCATATATATATATATATATAGGTAGAACACCAACTACAGGTGTCAGTGCTTGATACAAAACCCTATGATATAACAGTCGTACTGCAACTACTATCAGTCAGAGTCAGTAGCTACACTCATACAAACTAATATACAATACTATGCTGCCTCTATCTACAAAATATACATAATACAACACTCATCGATCTGCTGGTCTCAAAATCCTGGTGGTACGTGGCTCAACTCCTCCCGCACTGCCTCTAGCACTGCCTCGGTAAGTCCCAATGCTCTGCGATATGCTGTCTCCGCACTAAGATCCTGCTGTCTCAAATCAGTAAGCTGCTGCGAACTAACCCGGTGAATATGATGTAGTCTCTCTCTCAGTATATAATCCGGTCGTAATGCTCTGACAGGACCATCCGTCTGTGTCTCATACAATCCAAGGATCTCCCTACACTGGTTCTGCCATCTAATCCTCTCCTCCCTCTCTGCCTGAAAGCGCTGGTAAGTCACGGTATGATGCTCATGAAGATCAGTGCTGGAACCTCGAGAAGGTAATGGTCCATCTACCACGATCTCATCCATAAACTCTGGCTGAGGAAACTGATACACTCCCGGAACAGGTGCATAAATGGCTAATGGGGCAGGAAATAAGACAGGCTGCTCCATAGGCGCATACACAGGCGGCTCTGCCTCTGGCTCCATCGGTGGCATCTCTGGAATCTCAACTGGTGGCATAGGAATCTGAGGCTCTAAATCCTCCCACTGCGGAAGATCAACCATATCAGGAATATCAAACATCGGAAACTCTAATGGTGGAATATCTGGTATCTCTGGCTCAACATATGGAAAATAATCTGCAAAACCTGGTACCTCCGGGGGAAGTGGTATCTCTGGTGCTGGCTCAGGTGGTAATGGAGGTAAAACCTGCTCTGACACTGGGGCTACTACCGGTGCATCCACTGGATCTGTCTCGGTCCTCTCCGTAGACGATGATAAAGAAGCCATCTAATATACATAAAAATAATAACACAAAACAATCAAATCACAATCCTATAACTCATAACTTCTAATCACATAGACAAACAGTCCTAACACTCTTACTCTCGTCCTATCTTATTTTCCTATCTTATCTTAATCCTAACATTCTTATTTTCCAAGGTCAATCCTAAGCTCTGATACCAACTATAACACCCTCCAAATCCGGGGTATAGATTTGGGGCATTATTAACAACAATTACCAACTATACCTGCACAAGCGGAATATTAATATAATAATTACCCCGAACTATCACTACTCAGGATCTTTTAAGGTTTGAGTTTGAAAAACAAGAATCATGCACTACATTTTATTACAAACCCGACTAAATAAAAACCTGTCTCAAGAACTCTCTTTATTACAAAACTTTATTCTATCTACAGTTTCACTACGCAATCTTTTATTCAAACTACACAAAACTTTTATTTAACCCAACATCACTACTTATCCTGCTACACCTGATCTGGCAATTCAAAGCTCTCTTCGGGAATAGGAATGAACACTCTTGGTATAAGAGGGTCCCGCTGCTTGACTCGCTTCTTGACTATGCGGGTCCTGATGGGTTTCATTCTCTACCTTAACTGTAAAACAATAGGAGTGACAATAAAAGAAATGAGCCAAAATTGCTCAACAAGCCTGCAACAATATATATATATATTATAAAAAGAGAGAAATAAATGAACCAATAAGCTGTTGGTTTGAACAACCATCTGTATCTGTATATGATAATAATTTGCCAACACTAGCGAGTGCCAAATGAACAAGACTGGAACAAGAACCAACATATGCACTATAATCTGCTGATCAGTCAGAATATAGTGCGGATCTATACCCAACTGCATAGACCCAACCAACATAAGGAGTACTCAGGCAACTATGGCCTATTAATTAATGGTCTGGGAAAAACCCAGCCTTTATAGTAACCATCCAGTCCAAGGCTGAGCATCCGGAACAATCGGTATGCTATTGATGTATCCCAACACCAGGATATACCAGAATATATGTAACAAGGGTAAAGGAATTGAAATATGAACAGGGAATTCATTAAATTGGGTAAATCAAGAATTAAAATGAAATGGAACGAGTGATAATAAATAGGTAACAGTGTATATGAACACCGATTATCAAAGAGAATCGATACGATAGAAAGGAAATATAAATCACTATTCTGAATTTAGAATAGGGGAAAAACTTGCCTTGCGCGTACTTGACCTGGTTTAACTTACTGCCTTCTGACCCTAGCTTGCTCTGCTTTGCTAACACTGAACAAATCATAGAAAGATAGGTGTTTAGATAATTTACTACATACGTGTATCTTGAATTGATATCACGCAACCTTATCAGTCTACCCATGCGTTTCCATCTGACTCGTATATATATATACATATATTTACACAACATATTTATGCACATAATCACATATAACACGTAACACGTAAAGCACACAATTAATTTCTAGATTTATAATTATTTTTAAAATCAATTCCGGGCTTATACCTGCATTACTAGTCGTATCTGATTTTTATTATAATTTTTCGGGATTTATTCGGCTCAATTATATCCCTACTAGGACCTATGAACTATCAATTATCACCAAACCACTCTTTTTCAGAAGAAATTATAACTTACAACCATTTTTATTGGATTCGTCTCATTTTTCTGAGTCTAGGGGTCTTCGTTTCACTCAAATCGGACTAACGGTTGAATTGTTATGAATTAAACACTGATAATTCAATTTATTATTCATTATAAATAATTATTACAACCTTTTAAATCCTAAAATAATTTTTACATAATTATTTAAGAAAAATCAAAGTCAAAAATAATTTTTTTATAATTTTTGGAGTTAAAATGAAGAAGTTACGATTTATTGAAAATTATGTGATTAATTATTGAAATAATTAATCATTTAATAAATAAATAACTAATAAATAATTAATAGATAATTATTTACTAATTTAAAATAATTAATCCCTAATTATTAGGATTAATCACAATTTATTACAAATATTTACAACTCATCGTTATTTATTTGATTAGATCGATTATTTACAAATAATCAATCAACTTAATTAACCGATACGCTATTTATCGAATAACTACGAATTATTCGAATTATAATCTAACTCAACGATTAATTACTCGTATAAATACGAGCTACTCGCCATTCTTATATAATTATCGAACTATTACATTATTACTGAAACTCATACGATTCATTAATCAATTAATTATCGGTATTTAATTATATGATACAAATAATCACTACAATATTATTCGAATAACTATCGCTCGAATAATAATTTCCCATTATCGAATTATTACTCGTAATAATAACTAATTATCGAATTATTAATCATATTATTTAATTATTTTTAATCCTTATTTATTAATTAATTATCTAATTATTAATTAATTACCTAATTATTATTAATTAATTAGATAACGAATAAATAATTAGATAAATAATTAAATAATTCATTAAATAATTAAATTCGAATTTATAAATTAATAAAATAATTTAGAAATTAATAATACTATTTTTCAGAATATAAAACTAATTTTTAATTAATTTTTAGAATTACTAAAACTAATTTCTGATTTTAGAAAAAAATAAAATAAATATTAAAAAAATCAGAAACACAACACAGGTTTTCAGATTAGGGTTTTTAGGATCAAACCCCGGGTCGAAACCGGGTTGGAAACCGGGTCGAACCCGGGTTATCGGGTCACGAAGAACATCACCGCGGCTCCGCCGCCGGTGATCGTTCCAGTACGAAAACGACGACCAAACATCGTGATTCCAGTCGATTTCTTCTGGGTTTTCAATCCCCAACATCTCTGGACCACTCCCTTTTCTTCATCTTCGTCGTTCCGTCAAGAACGTCGCCGGAAAACGTAGAACAGCGGCGGCGACGTCGTTCTCCGACGAGCACGAAAACCTCAACCAAAATCTACGAAACCGGTGTCGTTCGACTGTAAACTCAACGATCTATTCATTCCCCACATCATAACAATCAAACAATCAGCCATAATCAAAACCCGAATTCGAACAATAAACCCGAATATACGAATTAAAAATCGATTAAACTAACAACAAAAACGATTACATAATTGAAAACTACAATCAATAAGCTTCAAAACGGATACTTACATGACTGATTTGGTTAACAAAATCACGATCAAAATCCGGTTTGATTCTCTGCCCTGTTCTTCACCAACAAACCCTAATTCTTGATTTTTCTGAATTTTTAATAATAATTAACTAATTAATTAATAATAAAACAGCTATTTATAATACTGAAAATAATACCCCTAAATAAAATTAAGGGTCTAATTACACTCCTAATAAAAATATTTGGCCCCAATTTTTATAATTTTTGGGTATTAATATTGAATTTTTAATTATCCAATAAATACAAAATAAATGCTAAAAATTCCCAAAAATTGTGAATATTACAAAAATGCAAAGAAAAATGATATATGATAATTTCATGATCATATAAAAATAAAAATGTGATTTTTGTGGGGCTTTTGGTACCCGAAGGGATCCGGAAAAAGTCGTTTTTCGCGAAAAAGGTCAATTGGTAAAACGTCTAGGGGTTCAGAATAGCGATACGGTATAGGGCATTTTTGGCAAAATAGGGCCAATGATTTTGTTTGAAATACTGGCTTTTAAAACATAGTTTTGAGCTGTACAGGTTTTGATATAATATATATATAACTGACGATAAAACGTTCAATAACTATCCAAAACACGTTTGGATCAAAACAACCAACACATAACACATAGCAGTTAGGGTTCAACGACTTAACACATTTAATCACATAATAATACACATAATTTATTATTATTATAATATAATACAAGCGTAATTCCTCGGTCGTTACAAGACTGAATATCGAGCCAAGGCAGTATTGGAGTTAATTCATTATGACATTTGGATACCTATTTCACCAGAGACAACAGCGGGAAACATGTGCTTCTTGCTTTTAGTCGACGACTTTACTCGTTTAATGTGGATTTTCATGTTGGAAAAAAAATGAAGCCTTGAATGCATTCAAACAGTTTAGACTCTCGGTTAAAAATAAATCAAGAGAAAAGTTCAGGGTATTTCGCACAGACACAGGTGGGGAGTTTAACTCGAAAGAATTTTCAGAATTTATGAGATGGCTGGGATTGAGAGGCACCTTACAACATCTTATAGTCTTCAACAAAATGGAGTGGTTGAACATCGTAACAGGACAGTCGTAACTATGACTCGAAGCTTTCTAAAGATAATGAATATGCTTTCAATTTTCTAGGGAGAGGCTGCACGTCACAGTGTGTATATCCTCAATCGATTGTCAACCAGGGCACTATCAAAATTGACACTGTACCAGGAATGGAAAAATAGAAAACCTGATGAGGGACATGTTAGAGTTTTACTTGTGGGGCACACATGAAACTGCCTAGTGTGCAACCAAGCTCAGTGATCGTGGTAAGTTTATGGTAAATCTCGGGAGAAATGAAGGAACTAAAACATATTGTTTGTACGACCCAATTACTGGTTCTATACAAATGAGTCGTGATGTCAAATTCAAAGAAAGAAGGGCCTGATTATGGGATGCTAAACAAAAACTAAAGAATGAAGGGTCTGGTCGTGATTCATTTTTATGGTGAGAAACCAGCTGAATGAAGGTGCTGAACATGGTGACTATCAAAGCGAGGAGGAGCCAACGACTCTTGGCATGGATATAGGAAGCAATACAGTTGAAATAAGAAACTCGGAGACTGTAAAAAATAGCGCATAAAATAGTGCACATAGTTAATCATCAAGTACTAATAGTGTGGCACCCTCCAAACCCGGGTCAGAAGTTTGGGGTCCACAACACAAACACAATATATTAACCTGTATAAGAAATATTATTTATAATGACCCTGCTTCATAAAACCACGGATCGCAACAGGTTAAAGTATGAAAACAAGCCATAACCTTAACTTTTATTACAACGTACCAAATTTCCCTTTAATTTAACTTACAACTGATAATAAAAGTATTCTTACAATTTGACTATCTCTCTACCGCATGAAGCTTCTGCTAGCTCGATCCAATTCAACTGGAACCTTAGCCCGCACTTTGGACTGAGCAACTTCACTATCATCCATATCCTTTTCAACTGTAACATATATAAAAAGAATCGCAAGAGTGAGCTAACTAGCTCAGCAAGTCATGATAACAATAACTGAGGTTAAACAATGATCAATATGAGATGATTCAAATGAATCAAGTTTCTTTTTTTAACTAATCATTAGAATTGGATATTCATTTTAAGTTTTAAAAACCAAGGTTAGGCTGCTGATCAGTCACGCACTAACCCCGAGCAAGCACACAACACTGCTCTAATTACTGGATCCAAGGCACACATTGGCCTAACTTGACCATTGGTATGGTCTGACCACGAATCTGGTCCACATATACAAAAACTATCCAATCCTAAAGCAGTTCAATATGGTAAACAATATAATTCGATAATACAATTACATAATCAACGATGGTGAAACACTTGAATAAAAACGTAAGGAAACTCATGGATATCTCAAGGGTATTTCAGGGTATGTATAAGAAATGGTTTTCCGTTTGTACAAGCATCAGGTATTAGTTCAGTAATGATTTTTCAAGATATAGTTCTTTGATGTTATAAGGATTGGTTGGGATATAAAAGTTTCTGTATTTTCAAACAATTTTCTTCCAGTATTTGGTGTTTGGTAATTAAACATTTGGGGAGTAGTATCATATCTGTGTGGTTTGGTATTTGAGGAATCCATAAGATTTAGTCCTTGGGATTTCCGAAATAGTGTATCAACAAAGGATGGTTTACAAAGCATAAGGCTTACGGCTCAAGATCAAGAAAATCAGGGTTCAAGGTTACATGGTTTAAAGCTCTTGCAATATAAAACAGGGGTTATTTTGAATAATAGCGACATATTATAAAACAATTCAAAAACATTGGTAATATATATCTTTGAAGAAAAGTTCAGAAATACTTGCCTTACAAGGCTTCACAACTATTACTGATCAACTCTGAGCCGACTCTGCTGCTCAGGCTCTAACGTCTAACCACTAGATCTCGTTGGATTCGACTTCGACACTCAGGTCTTTCTATTGAAACTCTACTGAGCTCGTCGACTGACTATTAGATTATCTTTAGTCCATCGTCCACTTTCAGGTTCCTGACTATAACCTACAGGGTTGAAATACCCTACGTTAGACGTCTAGGTATGCTTGACATATCCTCGATACTAATTCTTATCCAACGATATTCAAACCCGACTCGTAATTATTCATATTAGAATAACACAGACAGCAATTAGGGTTCACATTCTCGAAATCGATCCAGTATTCGTTTTTACAAAATACGTATACTCGTCATTTTACGAAATTAGGGTTACCTGTGTTTATGGACAAAACATACAACACAACATACAATCAGGTTCTGTATAAAACATACATATATGTATTTACTTATACTCGCTCGACGTTCCGATAATCCTCAGATATGCTCCCGTATTTCCGTAGTTCGATTTCCCGGAAATCGGACAGCGTCCCCTTTGTTTATCGGACTACCCGTCGAAACATCATCGACGTCAATAACACAAATCACAATCCAATTTTCACAATTCCACAACCATTCCCATACGAAATTAATTACACAACTTATTTTATTTATTTTATAAAAATTAGGACTCAGAATAAATTCATCACCGTCCACCGTCGACTCGCCAAGGCTCATCGTCGACGGCGGTAAAATTCGCGGGTACCCGATTAGTTTCAGGTTTCCAACGCGTATTTCACCGATTACGAAATTAATTTCCCGAAAGCAATTATTTATTTCACAAAATTTAATCAATTTAATTCCTGGAAAAAAAATCAAATTAGAATATCAAAACCAACTGCACACAATCAGTCTTAACATTACTGGCCCAAACAGTAAGGCCCAATTAACAGGCCAAATACACAGTTCGACGGAAAACAGGGGAGCACAGGGACACGGTCAGCAAACACAGCCAACAATCACGGCCAACACCGCATACACAACACACACACTTCACATGCACACACACACGAACACATACACTTTACACACACTGCACACATATATATACGACTACCCACAACAAAGGCCAACAGAAACCGGCAATTACCGGAGACTGACCGGACACAATATCGCGGCGGCAGCAGTGAAGACAGAGGGAACAAGGAGGAACAGGGGAGTCACCAAGCTATTCGGCGGCAACTCGCCGGAAACTGAACGGAGAACCGCCACGGAGAAGCTACGGGCGGAAGAGAAAGAAAGAAAAGAGGGATAAGAGAGATGATGGAGAGAGAAGGACGAGAGAGACGAAGGATCGAGAGGGATCGAGAAATAAATTGTGCGTGCATGTGTTTTGTTCTGTTTTGTTTGTTTTGTTTGTTTTTTTTGTTTTTTATATATATAACAATATGGACGTGTAATGTGTAGGAACAGGACAGGTGTCCTGATATGCCACGCACCCCCCTTTTTTGCTAGTGATCTCAATCCAAGCCTCGAAATTTTGCGTTTAATGAAATAATCCTACAAATGAATAGTTATCAAAAAAATCCGGAAATAATTCTAAAATTCTTAAAATATTTGGAATTTAATAAAATAAGATTTTCATAATTTTTAAAGCAAATTTTGAAATACGCGTCATGCCCGCAATTCATAATTAACGAACCGAGCTGCATTTAAAACAAACTCAGAAAATTACGAAAATAATCTTAAACTGTTATAAATATCCCGAAGTAAATGAAAATGCAGTTTTTGTAATTTTAATACAATTTTTGAAATGCTACTTATACCCGCTTTTAACAATTAAATGAAACAACGCGCGGGTGAAATTAATCCCGAAAATTTCCAAAATAATTTTAAAATTCCCGGAATATTCCCAACTTAAATAAATATGAGTTTCATAATTTTTGAAGAGTTCTTGAATTAAATATGGATTTTATAAATAAAAGCATTCAGAAAATCATTTAAAGATAAATAATTAATAAAATATTGATTTCTCAATTTTATAAAATCCTAAAAATAATTATTGAAATTATAAAATCAAAAAAAAAATTTAGAGATACTTCAAATATTTATACAAATAAAGTTGCATTAAATCCACTTTAAAAGTGGAACAATTCAATACAATTCCTTAATTAATCACGCGAACAACCCGATACATCATAAATCACACCTAGATAATAATCAAACAACACATGACGGTCAAAACCAATACAAATATTTTATTTAATAATTTCCATAATAATCACATATTTAAATAATTCGAAAATACACGGGTCGTTATAAATAGCAGTAACAGTAGTGAACCTCGAAATTTTCTTTTGCTTGTTGATATTTATAATGAAACAGAATAGGTGGAAGATGAAAATGAAATGTTGTTATTGGGGATAGATCAACCTAACAGCTATAGTGAAGCAGTGACAGAAAAATCCTGGGAACAAGCAATGAACAGCGAGATTGAAGCCTTTAAGAAAAACAACACGTGAACCTTAGTTGAATTGCCACCTGGGAAAAAAGCTGTGGGTTTGAAGCGTGTTTTTTAGCTGAAAAGGAACCTAAACGGGGAAATAATTAAGCACAAGGTTAGGTTAGTTGTGAAGGGTTACGTACAAAAACAAGGTGTTGATTTTGATGAGGTATTCGCACCAGTGACAAGACTCGAGACTGTGAGATTGTTACTGGAACTTGCAACAAGAAACATGTGGCATGTGAATCATTTGGATGTTAAGTCCACATTTTTAAATGGGAAATTATAGGAAATAGTCTATGTAAGCCATCCAGAGGGTTTTGTAAAAAGGAACAAGGAGCACCTGGTGTATAGGTTGATAAAAACTTTGTACAGATTATGCCTGGCCCCTCGAGCCTAATATGCACGCCTCAACAAGTACCTCGAGAAATTGGGATTTACTAAATACCCATACGAACATGCAGTGTATACAGAAATGGAGGAACTGAAAGCTTGATCATTGGAGTGTACGTAGATGATATTTTTTTTCAGGTAGTAGCCTTTCCACTATTATGATATTTAAACAGCAGATGAGCACAAAATTTGATATGAGTGACCTCAGAAAGTTGTCACATTACTTGGGTATTGAGGTGAAACAAGAATGTGATTACATTGAGTTGAGGCAAAGTACGTATGCCAAAAGTCTGCTTGAAAGGGCTGAATTGTCTGATTGTAACTCGGAAAAATATCCAATGGAAGTTAAGCTACATATTCGAAAGGATGACAAGGGTAAAGCGATGGATTCAACAAAATTTAAAAGCTTGGTAGGGGGTTTGGGGTATTTGGTTCACACACGCCCCGATATTGCTTTCACAGTTGGTATTGTTAGTAGATTTATGGAGCGAACTATAGTGTTGCATCTCAATGCTGTTAAACGCATACTTCTGTATATAAAGGGAACTATCAAGCTTGGCTTGGTGTATATGAAAGGTACCAACAACTATATTCTTAGTGGGGAGTGACTTGGCAGACAATGTAGAAGACATGCGAAGTATGGGTGGAATGGCATTTTGTTGTGCAAGCCATGCCTGTATAATAACAAAACTAAGTCATGAACAAGCCCTGAGATTAAGTTGTTTGATAATCAATATTTATATTCCTTGAGTCTGTAAGGATGTTTAGAAGATTAGACTGGTAGATTTTTCTGTGAATAGTTTCAAGCTAAGGAATAAACTCTGGAAGAAGATCAAGTCCTGATTATGCCTCAGAGAAAAGATGTAGAAGCTTGGAGTTGAATAATGATATTCTAGAAAAAAGTTCTAAGTCAAGATATCGACAAGTCACAGATCAAGGGATATCGAGAAGTCAATCGAGAACTCCAAAATGGCTTATAGATAAGTCCCATAAGATATCGATAAGTCATTTTTGCATGTAGAGATCTCAGATATCAACAAGTCAAATGAAAATGTAGAGAAATGGTGATATCGACAAGTCAATACCTCATATAGAGATCTCAAAGATATCGACAAGTTAAAATATGTAAGTGGAGATCTCAAAGATATCGACAAGTCAATTCTACATGTAGAGAACTCGAGATGTCGACAAGTTAAAAGATAATATCGAGAACTAGAGATGCCGACAAGTATTTCTTCATATCGAGAACTAGAGACCTCGACAAGTCATTTACATATGTCGAGAACTCGAGATATCGATAAGTCATTATACTTATCGATATGGTCACTTCTCTACACAACAAAAGGAAATCTCGACTAACTATCTTATATCAGAATACAGACAAGTTCAAGATTCAAAATTATCAGTCAACAAATAATTCATTCACTGAATTGAAAAGTCTACAAAATCAGCTTGAAGAATACAAGATCAAGGGCCAAGATTCCCTGGACAAAGGATGGTCACAGGCCTGCAAGATTCTGCACATAATACTAACACTAGAAAAGGAAATAGACAAGGTTGCTTTAGAAATTGGTTTAGCACTAGTACAAGTTTTGTAAACCCGTGTTGCTAGTCTATAAAGAATGCACATGTCCTTAGTTTAGAAGTAACAAAACAGATCTAGAAAATCTTGTGTTCTCTCAAGATAAAAGCCGAGTACTTATTATTCAAGAACACAGATTTGTAGCAAGACAAACTTAATTAATACAATTAAGTGAGTTTTTGATATCGTGTCTTGTGTGTTTTACAATCAAGCATTTTATCTCTACAATGTTAAACTGCTTTGTTAACCAATAATCCAAACAAGTTTAAAAACCAAATGTAATTTAAGAAATACATTCACCACCCCTTTGTATTACATTTCTTTGCATTTAATATCTAACAAGTGGTATCAGAGCAAAATCTGAAAGAAAATAGATAAAGATCTTGGAAAAATGAGTGCTCAGAAATTAAGCAGTATCAAGATACATGTATTTGACAAGATCAACTACACACTTTGGAAAAAGAAAATGATGTTGTTCATAAGGATGTCCAACCCCATGTATATTCAAATTCTTAAAAATGGACCCTTCATACCTATGGAAAGGGTTTCTGAAGCCACAAATGGAGATATGGTCATACTAGCTCATTATGCACCTAAAGATCCCTCAACCTACACAAAGCCTGAAAAGGAAAAGGTTGCACTGGATAACAGTTTATAACTCATACTGATTGAGTCACTTGATAATGTGATGTACAATAATATTATCAACTGTGAATATGCTAAACATATCTAAGAGAAAATTGAGATACTGTGTGAGGGAACAGAAGAGGTCAGATCTAATCAAAGAAGAATACTAGTATCACATTATGAGGGTTTCATGGCTAAACCTAAGAAAAGTATAATTGATGTTTTTGAGAGGTTCAATAAGATGATAAATGACTTGAAGCTTTATGAAAAATATTATGAAGCTGAGGAGGTCAACTTGAAATTCTTGCTCACTCTTCCTGGCTATTTGGAACAAAAAAATTCTGATATAAGAGAATGAAGGGATTTAATCAAAATGACACTGAAGTTTTGTATGGAATTCTGAAGACTTATGAGCTGGAAATGCTGCAAAGAAAGTCACTGGGAGCTGGTCAAGGACATGTTGTTGATGGAACTAGTGCCTTGGGTGCCAATGATAGTAATTCATCTGATGATAAACTTGAAGCTCAAACTCCAGCTGTTCAAACTGTTAAGCAAAAGAATAAGGAACCATAGAAGCAAGTCATATTGAAAATAAAAGAGGATGAATTCTACACCCTTGATGAACTGGATGAGATGGACCAGTCAATGGCTTACCTTGCAAGAAAATTCTCTAACATAAGGGTTAAGAAGCCAAAGTTTTTCAAGAACAGGGTCATACATTCAACAACAACAACAATTGGAAATAAAACATAGTTCAACTCATCTAGCAAAGGTGGCTACAAAACAAGATCTGTTGACAGATAAAAAATTAGATGTTATAATGGTGATGAGTTGGGTCACTTTGCTACTGAGTGTAGGAAGCCAAAGAAGGTGAAGAAGGACAAATCTTATTTGGAATTGGAAGCAAAGTATGAAGCTCTCTTGAGAAAGCAATAGGAAAGGCTTATAGAAGAAGGCAAGAGTTGGGATGATTCTGATGAAGAGGATGATAATGAAGAATTTGGGAATTATGCTCTCATGGCTCCAGAGAAAGGAGAATCATTTGTATCTAAATCAGACGTACCAACTCTAACCAAAATTGATTTAAATGCAAGTCAATACAAAGAAATTGTTGAAAAGATGAGTGTAGAGATGTTTCATATCCACACAAGCATGATGGCAGCTACTGAGGTAGTGAGTAGGCTGTCAAAAATTAATGAGAAGCTTGAAAATAGAAAAAAAGGAATTGGAGTTGCAACTTGTTGGTCTTGAGACATTCAAGAAAGAAAATGAATATCTTAAGAACAAGCTTAAGTGTGCTAGTGAAGTGGAGGCAGTGTTGAGAGAAAAATTGGAGAAAAATGATTAGAAGCTCAAATCATATAAGAATGCATCTCAGTTGGTTGGACAATATCATAAGAAAAACAAATCATGTGCTAACATAGCTATTAGTTTAAACTATGAGGCATTAAATTCTCATAAAAAAGGTGAAGCTGACAAGGGAAAAGAAGCAGTGAACCATGATATTCTTGTGATACTAAAGAAAGGTAATGCACCTTTGTTCAAAGCTTGTGAGGTTGATTTCAGTGAATTTGAGTTGGTCATCAAGCAAAAATTGCAGATGAAGATAATGAGAAGAACAATGCAGAAACCACTCCAACTACTGAAAAAAGAAGAAGCCCATAGTAAATCATACTGCAAACCAACCAAGAAAGTCAAAACTGAGAATGCTGGGAAAAAGAAAAAGAACAGAAATGAAAAAATAGGTGTAAACAATAGCAACAACTATGCCTATGTTGTAGATGCTCCAAGGAAGCAATGTCAAAAATGTGGCTCAACAATCATCTAACTCACTTTTGTAGAAAGGCTGTTAGTGAGCCAAAAGTGGGTGCATGCAAATAAAATGAGGCATTGGCTGAAGATCCCAATTCATCATGTGACAAATTTGATTGCATTCCTTGAAATATGAAGGTTATGACAAGCTGTCATAAATTGAGAAAAGATCTCAAGGAAGTAAATCCTATATCTACAGTTAAAAAGGAAAATGCTAATCAAACAATGAATGATATTCTTTTGAAAGCTCAAACTCTACTTCTGCAACTTCTGTGAAAAAGAGAAAGTACCCAACACTGCTTGGGTAGCTAAACATACTTAATTCTTATTGTGTGCAGGGCAAGAAGAATAAAATCATATGGATCATTGACAGTGGATGTTCCAGGCATATGACGGGTGATAAAGCCGTGCTATCACAATTTGAGGAGATGGTTGGCCCATTGGTGACTGTTGAAGACAACAACAAAGGATTCCAAATGGGATATGGAAAGTTGATTTATTGAAATCTTGTCATTGAAAATGTAGCACTAGTTGCTGGTCTTGAAGTAAATCTTCTCAGTGTTAGCCAATTTACAAACAAAGGGTTCAAGGTGATATTTGACAAAGAAGACTGCTCAATTACTAGCAAGAAAACTGGTGAAGAGCTAGGAAAGAAAGTTTGTTTATTGCAGACCTAAATTCAGCAAATAAGGATGGAATATGTTGCTTCTAAACCAAGGCATCCATTGAGCAAAGCAAGTTGTGGCACAAGAAACTCTCTCTCCTAAATTACAAAGAAATTAATATCTTGGTGAAAAAGGAATTAGTGAGAGACATGCCAAATCTGAAATTTGCTCAAGATGAAGTTTGTGAGGCTTGTCGGAAAGGCAAGATGAAGTGGCCTAGTCACAAGAGTAAGATTGTAAATTCAATAAGTGCACCATTGCAGCTTATTTACATGGACATGTTTGGACCAGTTAATGTCTTGTCTATTTCAAGAAAGAAGTATGCACTGG